>NW_027121959.1:0-250841 GCF_030686945.1 Centruroides vittatus
TACAGGGCCGGATTTACCAATCCAGGGGCCCTGGGCACAAATTCGGTGGGGGTCCCCCCTTAAGAGTAGGCAAATTTGATGATTTAGAAAACTTTACGACAAAATACTATACTTTCAATTAGATTTGAACTAAAAAATTGTAAATTTCATTTAAAAATAAGGTTATTGTAAACATACATATATTTTATTGTGTAAAACTAATTATTTTAATTTAACTGAGAAATACCTATGTGAAACTTTTTCCCGAAATTTTCCGATGTTTCATAGGTTTTTTCCCGGGTTTGGTTTTCTCTGCCTGTTGCCCCTCATGATTAGGCCACACTAGGCTGTTGCGGTAATAGAAAAAAAATTATGTTTAAACATAATTTTTTTTTTTAGTTTTGTGGGGCCCTGGGCACAGGCCCCAAATGCCCTTATGTAAATCCGGCCCTGATACCGTATTGTTTTGGGAATAATGCCAAGAAAAAGTCTATACACGTTCAGTACAGACTCAATCGTATGCCTGAATACATAGAACACGTCAGTAACAATGTAACATTTTCTTTCTTTCAATACTTACAAATTGCTTTTGTTTAGTGATCTGAAAAAGAAATACACAGTAAAACACAAGCAAATTCGAATTTTTCTTTTTACAACTTCTTAAATTTTTTTTTTCCCGAATATATTCCACCTGTGGATACGGAGGGTCGATTGTATTCAGTTCGGTAAATCATCATTCTTTTCTCAATTTGGTTTTTAAAATTTATTTTAAATTAAAATATATTCACTTCATTTATTTCAAGATTGTGTTCGAACTCTAAAGCTTTGGCACGTATAAATTTTTTTAAAATTGAATATCCTACTTTCGCCAAACTTTGCCCTGTTTTAATGAATTAACAACGTTAAGGTTTTCAATGTCTAGACTTTAATGTGGGCCTAAAGGTTGTTATTACGAGATAAGATATAATTTGTATTATCATCTAGCATTTTTTTTTTCCACTTTACTTTCCTAGCTGTTATGCATGTAACACGGAAAAAGTATTGGAATCTATCAAATTTGACATTCCGAGATTTTTTTTTTGTTTGTTTGTTTTTGCAAATTTCGACGTATTGAGACTCCCTGAACCCAAAACAGTAAAAATTTCGGGATGTGTACAATATGGTACATTGTGTGGAGTCTATTTCGTTTAATATCTCAGAAATGGGGCCCGAATTTAAGGAATGAGAAAGATAGAAGGGTCATGTGTCATATCTTCAATAGGAATAAAATGCAAATTTTATTCGTTATTGGCATTTACATTATTTTTAAAAACTCATCTCTATCTTTAAAATTAAGTATTTTTTGTCTTTTTATAATAATTAATAATATAAAAGTTATTTTTAATAACATCTCGTAATAGATGATGTCACCATCCAAAGTTAAAACAAAAAATACTTTAACACTGATTGAAGCCAGTGTTAAAGTATTTTTAAACTTAAATATGTTTTTTAATGGAGATTTTATCATAATTCAACAAAACTACTTATTTTAAGCTTTTGTTACTGCAGCCAGAACCGGATTTTCCTATAGGCTAACTAGGCTTCAGCCTAGGGCCTCAAGATCAAGAGGGACCTACATTCAAATTGTTAGCAAAATTAAATTACAACTGATTCTAAAAACAGTGAAAACCGAAAATAAGAAAGAAATTCTACGCATATGACCAACAAACTTAAAAATTGGGAGGTGAAAGGGCTCATAAGTGGAAATAGCCTAGGGCTCTCTTTTCATCTAAATCCGGCCCTGACTACAGCACTTACATTTTATATCTTGGTATAATGGAAAATTATTCGAACTTCCTAATGGTCCCCTTTAACTCCTGTTCCACTGCCTGGAAAGTCAGTAAGAGCCCTTTACCAGATTTTTATGTTTAAATAAATTATTGGCTAATAAATCGTTCAGCCAATTAAAACTTATGTAAATACAGCAGAACGCCGATAACTGGTGCCAAGAGTCTAGAAATATTTGACTATATAAATGGAATAATTATTATGCAGTATGGAATCTAAGAGTATGGACCCTTGATAAAGGATTCCGAAGCTGTAATTGTACTTGTCCATTGGTTCTTATGATGCCGTTATGTGATAATAGAAGAAAATAGTTTTCATATAAATTATTTTGATTTTCTTAACTTTTGTTCTGTGAGCACTAACAGGACCTTTATCCATTCTCATTGTGGGTTTGACCATGCCTTATATATCTTGGATTGACTGCCCATGAAAAATTCCTGGGAAGAGTTGCTATATTCAGTCCTAGATCTCCGAGAGCAGTTAAGCAGTTTCAGCCAACTAGTAATCTAAACCAGCCGCTGTCCAACTTATTCATAGCCCGCGGGCCATATTTTCTTCACCAAACATTTCGGGGGCCAAGAAGGTTGATAAATGAAAAGTCAGTTTATGTTAATTAAAAAAATATTTTATTTATACTAAAAAGAAAACTTTAAAATATTCGTAATATATTAATGAGAACATTGTGGCCGTAATTGTTTAGCAACAATATCTTTTATGTCCACATCAATATTTGTTGTGGCAAGTCTAATTATATCTTCAAGAGTGGAATCTTTCAAACTGTTTCTATATTTTGACTTTATATATTTCATATCGGAGTATGCACGCTCGCAGATATATGTACTTCCGAACATTGATACAATTTGAAGTCCAAAATCTCTCAATTTTGGATATTTCTCTTTATCTAAAAATTTGAATATTTCTATTCCAGTTACTCCACGAGATGTAAAAAATGGGTCAGCCTGCAGGTCGCATAATTCTATTTGATATTTAAGATCAACGGAGTTGATATCAATATTAATTGGATCACAAAATAAATCAATAGACGGTTTAAGATCATCAAATTGAGAAAATCTTTCATTGAAATCTGTAATTAGCATATCCAATTTTGGTAGAAATATTTTAAAATTCGCTTCTATATTACATTCTTTCATTTCTTCATAGATCTCTTTGCAAGATTCAAAATGAAATAAATTATTTTGCTCCAAATTAAACCTTAACAATTTTAATTTGTTTCTAAATCCAGTAACATATTTATAAAGGCAACACACATTTTGATCTTGTCCTTGCAAGGATTTATTCAAAATATTTAAATAATTTGTAATGTCCGTTAGGAAAGCAAGTGAATAAATAAAATTTTTATCAACTAAATTTGCTGTCAAATTTTCATCGACGGCAATTTCTGTGAGAAAAAGATGAACTTCTTTTCGAAGTGTAAAGAATCTCCTCAAGCACTTTCCAGCACTTAACCAACGAACGTTACTATGTAAAAGCAGATCTCCATACTCAGTTTCCAATTCATCCAAAAATGTTTTAAATTTTCGGTGTGTAAGAGAACGATTTCCGCCGCGAATTAAATTAGTAATTTTGCAAACCTTGTCCATTACGTCTTTTAGTTGTAGGGATAAACCACATAATGCCTCCTGATGGATAATACAGTGTAACATACGACATGTTATTCCTTCTTTTTGCAAAAGTCCCGCGAGCCCAATATTTTTGCCCGTCATAGCTCTAGCACCGTCGGTTACAATAGCAGTGCACTTGTCAAATCCGCCATACTGCTCTACTGCACATTTTAATTGTTTGTAAATATCTTCACCTTTTGTTGTTCCGTGTAATGATTGTAATTTTAAAAGTTCTTCTGAATAATTATAGTTTTCATTTACAGTTCTTATAAAGATAAGCATTTGACTTGTATCGGAAATGTCTGTGCTTTCATCCAATGCTACCGAAAAATAGCAGCAACTATTGATTAGGTTTTCTAATTTATTAGTGACATGCATGCTAATCTCGTTTACACGTCGGCTTACAGTCTGGTGAGAAAGTGATACTGTTTGAAATTTTCTTACCATTTCGTTGTCATTAAATGCTTGAGCCATTTTTATGGCACATTTTTTAATTAATTCTCCATCCAAAAATGGCTTCTTTGCCTTTACTATTTCTAAACAAACTTCAAACGATGCAGCTACAGATGCTTCTTGAAATTTTGGTTCTTGATTAAAATAATTCGTTTGATGATCCAGCTGCTTTTTCATTTTTTTCACTAGTGGTATTTTCATGTCTCGCGTGTACGAATGATACTTTTTTCATGCATGGAAAGATAATGGCGCTTCAAGTTATATTCTTTACACACAGCTATGATTTGTAAACATTCCAAACACTGTGGTTTACCATTCTTGTTCAGAATAAATAAATAATCTATCTCCCAGCGATCTTGAAATTCTCGATTTTCGAGGTCTATTTTTCTTTTATTAGTAGCACTCATATTCAATAATTATTTTAATTAATAAATAAATATGAAATTAAGTTAATAATATTATAACACAGTCACCCCTCAACAAATTCTAGACAAGACTGCACTCGCACGATTGCATGAATCAACCAAATAGCGCAGGGTAGTGTGCGCATCACGTGCGCCAACCATAGATAAACAACAACCAACCACAAATATAATATGTGGCGCCAACGTTGAGCCAACCATCATCAGACGTTAAACGGATTGCTGCTGTATTCAGCCAGGTTAAGTGAAGTTACGCAAACTAAATAGTACCTACTTTAAATTCAAATTAGATTTAAATTTTCACATAGTAAAATAATTTTAATATTAATAATAATAATTTAGTAACATAAATTTATTCATAGTAAAATGTACTCGCGGGCCGTAAAAATAATTTGACGGGCCGTATACGGCCCGCGGGCCGCCAGTTGGACAGCCCCGATCTAAACAATTTAATTACTAAAACCCACTCACTTTATAGTAATTAGATGGATTCTCCCAAATTTTCTTGTTACTAGATCAGAAACTTTGGGAGAATCAGGTAGCAAGTCATTATCCTGATTGATGTGTTATGAAACTTGATTTTTTGGTGTAGACAAATGCTGGTTTAGATAGGAAAGATAAGTTAATAAATAACTATTGAAATGATGGGTTTTATTGATTTCAATTATAGTAAATACTGTATTTTATATATCAAAGGAAAACTGCTGAGATGAACTTGTATAACTTTAACTTGAAATTCTACTTTGTAGATTTATCTGGTGGAAAGTCAAGCATGTTTTAAAATATTTCAATCTCAATGGAGAATAATTTTCTGAACAATTCAATCGTATAATATAATTATATAATTTATAAAGAACTTGCTGCGATTTGAGATAAACTACTTGATTGCTTATTTCTCCATCGGCAATCTTTTTTTGAGCTTCTTCAAAATTTCCTTTTGTAAAAAATAGTTTTCTGTTGCTTTTTTTCTTAAAACCTCTCATTTTTATATCTGACGTAATATTTTTTCAATGTTGTCTAAGAGTATGCATCATCAGGACCTCTGATAATACGTACTTTACTCTTGAATACATGTCATAATTCAGAAAAAAAATCATAGTTGGCACTGTTAAAAGTACGACGCGAAAGAAAAACACGTTACACGTGTTGATCGATTAAAATAAATTTAATTTCGCGTTGGGATAAATAGTACAAATTCTTTATGGATTCCCGCTGTTCCTCGGTGTTCGTATCGTAACAGTAAATCCACGAGTACAGCCCCGTTACAAATGCTGCCCGACAATCTTACTTAACTAACGCGCGCGAATTTTAACCAAACTTAAACTAATAGGAAGGGATAGAAGAAAAAAAGGGAAGTAAGAAGGATTATTAGGATAGATGGTACCCAATTCCTTGGCTGTTGTTGGACGCAGATCCTTGTCTCGATCTATAATGCTCGTATACTCGTACAATGACGGTTTCTTCCAGCTGATCGGATTCTTTTCTCGGATCCTGTTCCTTTTGGCCCTGTTCTCAAAGCTCGCCAAATCTCACCTTGAGGTTCGCAGTGTGGTGTTCGTAACAAGAGGTACACGATCCCGCGAGCGAAATGGTACAAAATAAAACTTAATACAAAGTAGTTTTATTCTCTCTGAACAGGTTCTTACATAGGATCCCAACTTTACAACTTCTAGAATTTTATATATACAGGAATTAAAAGTTTGTCCTCAAAAAACAGTTATCTTGCACACACGCGACAATCTGACGAGGACCGTATTCACTTACACTAACTTATACTAACTTAAAACTAAAAGAAATTGGAAGAATAGAAGAAATAAGGAAAGATAAGAAAAGTAGTAGAAATACCCGGGTTTCTTTGCGATGTGTCTTTTGGTGGGGAACAACTTCGGATCTCTCTCTTTTGTTACGTTTGTAGCCCTTTTCCTTATAGATCTTTCGTCTATAATCTTTTTCTTTCAGACTGAGTCGTCTTTCCTCGATGATCTCTCTCTGCACTTTATCCTCTTAGATCACCCTTCTCCCTTTCTGGAGCACTCCTTTTCAGCTCCTACCTCTTCGGGATTCCAACCCAGACTTCCTTCAAAGTTCTCTTATAGGAATTCCTTCCTATCGATTCCTTGGCTCCTCGTAGCCTCCAATCGTCGGACACTCGATCTGGAGCGCTACCTTCTCTCGTCAAGAGCTCGACCCAGACTGGCACTCTTTCTGTCTGTTTTGCTTCAGGGCCTCACTCCCTCTTTTGTTCTTACTATTGAGGGAAAGATAATCCTCCCCCAAGGGCAAAGAGTTAGACAAAGAGAGTTCTAGGAAGAGTTAGACAAAAGAAAGTTCTAGAAAGAGTTAGACAAAGAAAGTTCTAGAAAGAGTTAGACAAAGGAACAAAGAAAATCTAAGACTAATTCAATATAAAATATACAAAATATACAATATCATGGCCGACGGCCACAGCAGCCACACGTCTTTTCGCTCCTTCGTGTCCGGCCAAGGAATGTCCGGTGGATCGTTCCCTTTCCCTCCAGGCTCGTCACCGTCTATTGTTTTCCCCTACCTCCTGGTGGGCTACGGGTAGGTCTGAGTTCTCGGAAGTTCGAGACAAAGAGACAAAGAAAATTGGAAAGAAGGATAGATTGATAGAAATAGAATATAAATTAAACTAAAACTATACATAAATTAGGGCGTACAGCCACAAAACTACACATAAATAAAGGCGTACAGCCACAGCACCACACCAAACATGATCCAGCAAATCCTTCCGAAATCTAACTAAATTAACTTTCTATCAGCAAACAAAATGATCACTTACACTTTAAAGAATAAGACAACTTATTATTATAAAACAAAATATTTGAATGAAGATTGAAAATTTCACTTAGCTATTAATTAATATCACAAGGTTTAATTTAAAGAATCATAATTTACAGAGATTCAACCTTCTTTCACAAATTTTGGTTTTTATAGCACCGATCAAACAATTAATCACAGCACAAAAAACTGAAATGATATAGATATGTTTTAATAACAGAATACTGATAATTTCTAATCAGAAATTTTAATTCTAGAGTAGGCTATTTATTAATTTAAAAATTTATATTTTACAATAATCTCTTTATTCAAAATAATTATTAGGCTAATTCATTTTAATATATTGTATGTTTTCTGGTAGGTTATGCTGTCATGATAGGTTTGGTATCTGTGGAAGTGAAAGGATTTAATATAAAACTCTTACACTCAACTAATTTTTCATCCCAATGGAAAGTGGAAGATACAAAGGGAAGTGATCCGACACATTCAACAATTACAAGTCCATCAAATATTACAACTCCTTCAGCTACTTCGACTTCTTCAAGAACAACCACTGACCATACTACCACTACGACTTCTGCCAAGTTCTACAACCACTCCGACTCCTTCTTCAGCTACTTCAATGACTTCTTCAAGAACCACTGACCATACTACCACTACGACTTCTCCAAGTTCTCCAACCACTGACCATACTTCTCCAAGTTCTACAACCACTCACCGTACTACCCCTACGACTTCTCCAAGTTCTCCAACCACTCACCATACTACCACTACGACTTCTCCAAGTTCTCCAACCACTGACCATACTACCACTACGACTTCTCCAAGTTCTCCAACCACTACCAACTTACGCTCTCAAAGTTCTCCAACCACTCACCGTACTACCCCTACGCCTTCTCCAAGTTCTCCAACCACTCACCATACTACCCCTACGCCTTCTCCAAGTTCTACAACCACTCACCATACTACCCCTACGACTTCTCCAAGTTCTCCAACCACTCACCATACTACCCCTACGACTTCTCCAAGTTCTACAACCACTCCATCTACTACCACTACACTTCTCCAAGTTCTACAACCACTCACCGTACTACCCTACGACTTCTCAAAGTACTCCAACCACTCACCATACTACCCCTACGCTTCTCCAAGTTCTCCAACCACTCACCATACTACCCCTACGACTTCTCCAAGTTCTCCAACCACTCACCATACTACCCCTACGACTTCTCCAAGTTCTCCAACCACTGACCATACTACCACTACGCCTTCTCAAAGTTCACTACAACCACTACGACTTCTCCAAGTTCTACAACCACTGACAACTTCTCCAAGTTCTACAACCACTCACCATACTACCCCTACGCCTTCTCCAAGTTCTCCAACCACTCATCTACTACCCCTACTTCTCCAAGTTCAACCACTCAACTACTAATAATTCTACTAGTTTTCCTATCACAACTCCTTCACCTCCTTCATCATTATCTCCAGGTGCAATAGCTGGTATCGTTTGTGGTGTGGTGATTGCTGTTTTAGCAATAGTTGCAGGAATTATATGGTATATCCGTAAAAGAAGATTAGCCAGAAGTGATGCTGAAAGAAGTCCTCTGGTGAATTAAAACTGTGTAACAATGATAGGATGTAAGAAATTTTCTATTGTTATATTAAATTGTTAAAAATTATACTGGAATTCGAGATTAAAGCCTTTTAAATATTTTAAATTATACTTCATAGAACTATAAAATATTTCCAAAAAAGAATATATAAAATTAGAATTATTTTCAATAATGTTGAAATTTCAAAGTTGAATTTAAGAACTACTTAAAACTTCTACATGTTTGTGTGCTGTTTATTGTGATACTATAAATGAATGCAAAAGTGAATTCAAGAATATAAATCTATCAAATTTTATATTTTTGCATTATTGCTTAAAATTTTTATACAATACATTTGTTATGTAAATTGAATCTGAATTTTTCCTTTTGTTTAGTGTAAATATATTATATCTTATTCATTAAATTTATACTTAACAAATTTACAGTTTTAATTTATTACATCATAATTTTGGATAATTTTGTATTAGCCTAGTGGTAAATTTGAAACTATTGATAAATCTACTACTAACATTTACTTTTGTTTGTTAGGGGCTGTTCATAAATTATGTCTGCATTTTTCTTGAAATTTTTGTCCTTCCTCTCCCTCTTGTCCTGGTTTGTCTAAGTTTCCATAACTCCATTCCCTCTTCGGACCTCCAATAAAACTTGACCTCCCTTAAAACCTTTATTACTTCATAAGTAGAAACGAAACACAAGAAATTTTGAAATAAATATTAATTAATTAAAATGTATAAACTGTATAAAATTTAATGAAATAAACATATGTCCACTGAAGCTTATCCTCCTCCCATCCTTCTAGTGTGAACATGTAGCAGCTCAATTAATCGAAACACACGATTTAAGTTTTGAACATATTCCTACTCCCCTACTCAAATCCAAAGAGATGTGGACGTGTCTGATTCAAAGACTACCTCTTCACGTTCTTCTACGTAAATTACCCCGATTACATCGCTTAGGCTTTTTGAAAAATAGTGTGGACGTCATTTATGGTCAGCCACTTACAGCCATTAACTTTTGAGAATTAATAACACATGAAATAGTCTTGCATGACTAAAGTTTTTGGAATCATTTTTAAAACTATAGCTAAAAATCATGCTTCTTTCATTTATTTTGTTAGACTGTAAGCATACAGATATCTTTTTTTCATGTTTCTGAGGATGTATAATCTCTACAGATGCATATGATGCATCTGTAGAGATAATATCTGCACGCCTGGAAATCTTTCATTTTTAATACCAGAAAATTCAATTATATTATAGCCCATCACAATTTTTTGTACAACTCTCAAAATCTAGAATCTTGCTATCAAGAAATAACAACACATTATAAACAGTTTTAGCATGTCTCCACACTTTCTTTAGATATCACTGGAGAAATCATATTCTAAAACATTATTATTCTACAGAAATCAAAACAAAGATTACTTCTCAATACTCTAAAAAGAAACATGTTATAAAGCAGCTTGTTCATTTACTGACTCTCTCTCCTATTTTATAAAGATTTGTACTATATCAACCCATTAATGGCAAAAGAGCAAGAAGTAAGCCAAAAACACTTCTTAGCAATAAGTCAGAGCATCATCCTGGCTAACACAGATTTCAAACCATTAAATACATTAGTCCACAGCAGAATTGCTTAACATTTATAAATTTAATGGTTGATAACAATTCATATTTTTTCTTTTTCTTTCTTTCCTATATTTCTCTCTCTCATAACCAAGCAAACAAATAATAATAATTTATATATATATTTATATATATTATTATATATATATATTTCTATTATTATATATATAATAAATAGCATTATATATATTTCCTTTGTTCTTGCACTAATACATAAAAACATTACATGTAATTAATTTTATTCATGACTATTGAGAATCTGAGAAAAGTATATTAATTAAGCACTTGTAATTTTATTTTTTATATTTATTATTATAGAATAAATGAATATTTTAATTATAGTTCACAAATTTCTGAATTTTAAAATAAATCTTAATTATAAAATTAAAAAATTGAATGATTTAAAAAAAAAATCATTAGTAGAAATGTATTTATTTGACATATTTAGAAATTTTTAGTATGCCACTATAGAAAAGTTCTGTTCTAGATTCACATATTCTTTGATAACATAAGTGATACAACATAGATATTCAGTTACATTTTATTTAAAAATAATTATATATAATATAATATATATATATATATATATATATATTACAGTGTCTCCAGAATCTAATTTTCTCCATAAATCAAAGTAATTAAATTCAAAATGAACAAAGTATAAAACTTGATATAAAATATGAAATGAATACAGGGAATAATCATAAAAATATAACAGAAAACTAATGATATCCTCTAAAATTATAACAAAAACATGACTGATGGTAAGATAATTTTTTAGCCTAAGTTCTATTTTTACATGTGGAAAAATATAATGATTACTATATATTAAACATTTTAATTACTCATTTTGATACATTTATTAATAAAAAATTTTTATTCAGGGTTAAAATTAGGATCGTGATATTAAATTATTCAAATATTAAATTTATTATTACAATAATGCTATAAATATTGATAAAAAATATAAGAATTTAAGATTTGTATTTTAACCTTTTTTTATGATTTGAAAATTTAAACTTGAATATTTATGCAATTGAAATTCACTTTGTTTATTGATTACTCAATTATTATTATATTATTATTACAGAATACAAACACATTTTACTGAATAAAATTAATTCTTGGAAAACTCTTCCATTTGCATAATTATTTCATCTGAATTCAAAACAAAAAATTCTCAGCAATATAAAAGAATAGAAATAATCTGTACCAATATATTAATTCTAGGATCTCTTTAAAAATTTAAATTTTAACTACTTGTATTTGGAAAGTTATATAGAAAACAATGTTTTTCTTTAACCTAGATTGTAATGTAAGTGTAGCCATCTAAACACTTACTGGGTGAAACTGTTTATGCTCTTGTTACTGTTGGCTGAAACTTGTTTACTGCTCTCGGAGACCTAGGATTGAATCTAACTCTCCCAAGAATTTTTCATGGGCAGTCAATCCAAGATATGTAAGGTCTGGTTAAACCCACAATGGGAATGGATAAAGGTCCTGTTAGTGCCCACAGAACAGTTAAAAATTATATATTTTATTATTTCTAATAAAAAATTTAATAATAGTAACAGAAGGTAAAAATGACTCTAGATAAATATAAAAACTAATGAAAAAACTTAAAGCCCAATTCTTGGGGATTTAGAAATCAAAATTGAATATATCAACTTAGTACATTTTTGAGATCTTCACCTCTACCTTCCAACCTTATTTTGTATTTAAATGAATGTTGGATTAAATAATATTGTTTCAATTTTTTTTGTAATATTTATAAATTCAATCTAAAAATTTGTAATCATAGGTAAAATTGGAAATTTTCTAATTACAAGCTATTTTGCACTATAAGAAAGAAATTACAACATATAAGTTTAAGTTTTAATATGACATTTTATATTTAATATAAGCAAATCATATTTTATTCAATATTATGTTATCAATAAACTATTAGCATATAAAAGTTTGAAATAATTTGTTAATATCACATTATTCATTTATTCATGCATCAATCATCATATTTATTCACTAAATATAAATTAAAAAAACCACTGAAAAAATATATTCTATAAGTATTAAGCATGAACAGATGATACTGAATAATAAAGTTAACTTATTTTTCTATGGATTTGAGAATTCTATAACAGTATCAACACAAGAATAATTTACTACAGGTTTCATACGTAAGGCACATTTAATTTTTACTTTCCCAGCTCCAGCTGTTATATATATACTGTAACAGAGGGAAAATATGGCAATTGATCAAAATGACCACCAAGATTTTTACATTTTTTGGACTCAGAACCTTAAAACATCGAGAGATGCAAAAAAATTCAGAGAGGTTTCTTCTATGTATGGATGCTAGTGTGGGGGCATGATTTTGTTCACCCAAATTGAAGCTTAACTCCACTGCTTATTGGTAAAAAATTAGGGTTAAAATTTGATGGTTAAAGGTCAAGAGGCAGGGCTATAAAGGAAGAGTCATGTGTCATATCTCAAGTGGGGTCAGACTTAATGATTTTACTCTATTAGTACTGTATTTACAATTTTTTTTTTTATAAAACTCATCCCCATCCTCAAAATTAAGTTCTGCCATTTTATAATTAATTAATAATATACATTTTTTAAAAATAAAATCTCATTAACAGATGACATCATACACAATCTTAATTTTTTTTGCTAGGAAAGTTAGACAATTCATTGCTGGATTTTATACATTTGACAATATAAATCAAATGTTAATTTACTTGCCAAATAGTAACTACATAATGTCATCAATTCTTAAATTAAATTTTTATAGTGTCCCACATAAAATCAATTCTGCTGAGTAAATTATTTTAATCGTTATATTGAAAAAAAAGGACAAGTGAGGCAAAATAAAATTAGACAAATATGTTTGTGAACCAGATTTGGACTGAGGCACTATTGATTTATGCAGTTCTTAGTTTTCTGCAATATAGAAAGCCATAGTAATAAATTCATGAATGAATAAATAAAATTATAAAATTAATTCTGCATATCAAAATGCAGTAGTTAGTTACACAAGATTCTAGAGCAAAAAACTTGGAAACTATTGATGTAACAATAAAATTACTTTAAAAAATTACAAAAATACTAAAAGATTTGCCTAATTTTTTAAAAATAATAAATTTGTTATTTTTTTAGTATGTGATTTTATTTCTTCTAACTTTCATTATAGGATATAATATAAAATATCCTTATCATATATTCTCAAAAATATAATTCAAAAACTAACATTTACATTCAGTTGTTTCAAAAATAGTTTTGCAAACTAAACAGAACAGAGATTCTTGTATATGATTTCCTTTTGAAAACAGTGTGTAAATATTTAAACAGAAATATATAGGCATTTTTCTTGCTGAAAAATCAAAAGTAAAAGATACAGAGTTTATGAACTTTTTAGTTTTTTCATGTATCATGGATAAAACTATATCCCTCACAATTTTCATTGGAACTATTTGCAGGACTATTGAGAGAGGAAAGTGGGGATTTTTTCCGTTGGCCCAGAGAAAACTTAGGAGCCTTAAGTGGTTCCTATTCTTATAAATTAATGTTTAATAACAAAAAATAAAATCTTTAAGACTGCTCTTTATTAATAAAGGATCATTCTACTGTGGTGATTGAGGGTTTTGTAATAAACAAGATATGAATCTGACTCCATTTGACTCACGTAATTTATTGCACAGCGTATTTACATTGACCAGCCTGGTTGAACACATGCACCAAAGTGTTTTTCTTCAGGATCATGTTGCCATCCTTCTTCTTGCAGGTGTCTTGCCAGCTGAGGTTATAAAATAATTTATTAAGTTGCCACACTACATATTTATTTGTTCAAAAAAAAAAAAAAAAAAAAAAAAAAAAAGAGAGAAAGGGGACCTAACTGAGGCAAAAAGAGTCCAAATTCTTCTCCCAGGCCCATGGGTGTAGCCAGGAAGGGGCATGAGTGGGCATGGCCCCCCAGTTAACCTGGTGCCCCTCTCCAGAAAATTACAGCCTCTACTAGGCCCCTCCCATAACAAAATCCTGGCTATGCCAATGCCCAAGCCCCTTACAAGATCTAGATGGCCCTGACTTGTATTTTTCTTTTTTAAAAAGTCAGCCAATTAAACTTATTTTATTATAGAAAGCATAGCAATTATAGAAAGATAAATTTTAAATTATGTTAAAATGTTTACAAATGAATTTTAACAAGTATATATTGAATCTCTTGGAAAGAATAATACAAGAACTATAGCTAGAAAAATTTATTGTAAATAGCTAGGCATATATTGTGACTGACTTATCACCACACTAAAGAATACACAGTGCGGCAATTATATTCCGGGACTGGATCTATAAAAATGAAACAAAACAATTTTATTCAAATCCTTTTATTAAATTATTCAAAATACTCTCCTCCTGCTTCAATACACTTTTTACAGCGATTCAATAGTGATTCAAATGCCTGCTCAAGCTTAATTTTCGGTATTGCCTCTAATATGCGCGTAGACTCTCTTTGGATGGTTTCAATATCATTAAAAATGCATCCTTTCAACTTCATTTTTGGAAATAAAGAGAAGTCACATGGTGCTAAATCGGGGAAATACGGCGAATGATTCAACACATAGACTTGATTTTGTGCGAACAATCAATTGACGAACAATCAATGATGTGTGACTCGGTGTTGAACAAACACCAGTCATCAGAATTGTGATATTCTGGTCGAATTCGACGAATTCTTCTCATTAATCGTTGTAAAACTCCCAAGTAGAAAGCAACAGTAACTGTTTGACCCTGTGGGACGAACTCACGGTGGATGATGCCTTTGCTATCGAAGAAAACAATGAACATCGTCTTGATTTTTGATGGAACTTTTCGTGTTTTTCTTGGCTTGAGGTGATGATTTTGACTTCCATTCGGCACTTTGACGTTTTGTTTGTGGGTCATATTGAAAACACCAGGTCTCGTCACCAGTAACAATTGATTTGAGGAAGGTTGAGCTGTTATTCGCTGCTCGTACAATCTCTCTGGAATGTTCTAGTCTCATCAATTTTTGCTCTTGGGTTAGTGTGTGCGGAACAAATTTAGCACAGACTTTTGTTTTGCCCAAATCTTCTTTAAGAATTTGTCGTATTGTCTCTTTGTTAATGTTTAATGCCTGTTCCATCATTCTCAGTGTCGCAATTGCGATCGTTGGATACAAATTCTTGCACTTTTTGAATCGAATCTGCTGTTCAAATTGTTATTGGCCTTCCCACACGTTTGTCGTCCTCCAGTGATTGTCTGCCTTCCAAAAATTGCTTGTGCCACTCAAAAGTCTTTGACCGTGATAAACACTCACTTCCATACACTTTTTGCATCATTTTGAACGTTTCTGTGGCACTTGTGCCAAGTTTAGCGTGAAATTTAATAACAGCACGTTGTTCCATTATTGTTTTCCGACATGTAACAAAATAAACTGATAAACAAAATATCAAAAACAATGATAAATGTCAACCGATTTAAATAAAAGTTTTAGGTTATGTTCATATATGTCCAAACTTCATATGACATAAAATTTAAACAGATGTTGCTACTGGTTGCTGAGATATAGCTTCAGTCCCGGAATTTAATTGCCGCACTGTGTATATTGTGCAATATTTTCACATAAACACATCTCTTTAATAAAGCATAAAATTCATTATGTTTTTTAAAGAATTTTCAAAAGTATTTCATATTAATACGAAATACATCTTGTGCTGACAATATGAAATAACCTTCAGAATCCAAAATATTGTGTATAGAAACTTAAAAGAACAATGAGACATAATCAATTATTGATTAATTAACCAATTTTTATTAAAATATCATTTTAAATATACAATATTTAATAGCAAATTATTATAAATGTTACATGTTACATCTATTTTGAATATTTCTGTTATCCAGAATTATGCTGTTGTTTCCACTGGTCAATCCATAGACACATTTTTTCCAGATTGTCTTCCATATCTTCAGGAGTGTTGCTGGGTAATTCAAATACTAACTGAGAATCATATGATTCTCTAGCTTCATCTAACAGGGTTTGAAATATTTCACACTGCAGATTATCTTGTAATTTTTTTTCGTTATAACCCCTTTAATGAAAAGATAAATAAATACTTTATATATAATGGAATAATAAATTAATTATATATTTAGATATTAAAAAATTCAAAGAAATAAATAAATAATTAGTTATCTTGTAATATGTCATTTTATTACAGTGCATTAACTGTACAAATCAATTGCATTATGTACACTTATGAAAGGAATGATTTGTAGGAAAAATTAAAATCTTTCACATGCAGACTTATTGTTTTTATGGAATAATAAATACAAAAATAAAAGTTAAAAAAATGGCTTAAGTACTAATCTTAAGTACTAATCTTCAGGTATTCAAAGAATGTTCTGTTGATATTGGAAGCAATAAACTTGAGAATTTTTCTGAAGTTTATGATTCATTGCTTGATAATTTTTTAAAATTTTCCAGAGCAATCCATGCATATTTTTCTAAATACAAAAGAAAGTATACAAACAAAATATTCATTTACTTTCCATCATATCAAATTTGAAAGACATAAATTTAATGTGATAATTTATTTACAATACATTGATGACTTTAATCAATTATCTTAACGCTACCAAATTATTTTAGTAAATAATGATTATAAATGGAATTTAGTTAAACATGCATATAATAATTAATTCATCACATATATATATTTTACATATTTAAAATTTTTTAAAAAGGCGCTGATATTAAAATTTTCATTCAACTTATATCTTCTGAGTGTATCTTTAGAGTTGCAATTCATCACTTGGTCACAAAATAATAAATAATTTAGCTTTAATATTGGTTATTTGTTACTGTATTCTAACTTTTGATAATCTTCAAATAAATAAAATGTTATGAATAGAATTTCATAACTAATTAAATTGAAACTATATGTGCTCTCAATTTAATTATTGTATTTGTCCAAATATAAGTTGAACTGAATATAGGTCAACTCCCATTTTCTTGGTTTCTTTCCAGAAAAATTTTTTCTCCCTAATATACCATTAATAAACCTGGAGGAATACCATGTATCAATCATATTTATGGACAGATCAAAAACTCTACCACCTATTGGTAAACCTCTACAAAGCAGCCAGATTTAGGCCAATGAGTTATTTCTGTATTTGATAAAACTGTTCCAGTAAGAATTTCATTTTTCTCCTATCATGTGTGCTTTTCTCAGACATGCAGAGTATGAAAGTAACCATGCTATTATTATTTTTCTCAGCATATTTGATACACAAGCTTGAACTTTGCATCAAAGGTTCTACATGGATGTTTGAATACTCATTTTGACTAGGTTGGTTTTGTTCAGGCCAAACCTTCATTTGACAATCCATTTCTATTTGTTAAGAAAAAATGCAGGCTACCCAAAATGCCACAATGCAGGATTTCCTGCAACCTTGCAAGAATGAAATATATCATGCCATAATTTATTTTGAGAAAATAAAAACTTTGAAACATGATTAGGCATACTGAATGACCATTTTTCCCCCATACTTGTATTTAGGTTGCATATCTGCATAAAGGTCAAGAATGGACTTTTGGACCTAAAATTCAGAAAAACAAGTGTTTAATACTTTTTGAATCACTCTGTATGTATGTATGTATGTATGTATGTATGTATGCTTTCATTATATACACTTTACTGTTATAATAAAAATGTTTTAAACTTTATATAGTTTGTAAAAAGTGTGTAGTTAATTTTCTGTTCTCATTCATTTATTTTATTGAAGGAAAGTAATAAATTCAAAATTTTAATTTTTATAAATATTTTTATTATGTAATAGCATCTTTTGATTAATAACATTAATTTATAGGAAGAGATACTTCAATTAAGATTGCAGATCACATTTATCCATTCTCTATTTATTTTTAAAAATACTGCAAATATTAATTTTTATTTATGTTTATAGATATAGCTACAGAAGAGTCTAGTCATGATCAATTTTAATAAATTAAAAACTTGTGTCTGTAATTTATTATTTTGAATATGTTAAGTAAATGTATGAAAAGTTGGTGTAAAGATCAAACAAAGTTATACAGGGTAAGTCAGAACAAGAGGGAAATATCTTGGGGAATGATATAAAGTTTTTTGCATACAATAACCTATACTATATACACAGGCATTATTCTCATTAGTTTTGAGGTACAACCATATGAATGTTGCTCACATACAACCACAATAATAAATGTCACGTGTGATTACATTCACAACAAATGCTCAAAACTTGAACTCTGAACCTCAACATACTTTACAACTTGTGTCTGAACATTAAATAATTTCTCTGAGTCAAAATTCAAGTCTCATCACATCATCTTCCAGGAGATGCTGTGATGAGACTTGAATTGAATGATCAGATATTGGACATGCTGATAGTGATAGGGATGTAAGTCAAAGTGATGAAAAGTTCAACTGACTTGGTTGTAAAGTGTATTGAAGTTCAGGATTTGAGTTTTGAGCATTTGTTTTGAATGTAACACATGTCATTCATTATTATTGTTGTGTGTGAGCAACTTTCATACAGCTGTATCTCTGAAACTACTGAGAATAATTCATATAAGTTTTTTTTTTTTTGCTTACAATGACCTATACTATCATTCTCCAAGAATATTTCCTTCCTCCTGACTCACCTTATTATATAATAGTTTTACACAACGTTAAAGAAAATTTATTAAAACTGATGTAAAAAATTCATAATGAGTCTGACAAATCATATTTTTCTAAATAAGAAATATTTAAGTCAAAAGCAAGCAGAGTAATGGCCAGGTTTCATCAACCTTTGTTAAAATTTATCAGCTAAAATTGTTTCATAAAACTTTATTAATGCTAACAAAGTGTTAAACTGATTGCTATTTTAAAGATATGATTTTGGAAAATTAAAGTTTCTAATGGTTTTTTTAAAATCAAGTTGCTGGATTATGGTGAGTTTAATGCAGAATTGCCATATATCAAATACATTAAAGATACAGGACCATAAAAAGTTACTAATCACTCACAATGTTTGAACTAAGTGGCAGTTAATATCTGAACTCTGGGCCTTCCAATATTAGAACATTATCGAACCTGAAGCAGTTCTCGATAGATACAAAACCATTTGTTCAAGCAAGTAAATATTATTATTTTTACTGGAAATAAAAGGTTTTGAAAGAGATAATGAAACATTACAGGAAATCCTCATTAGTTCAAAATTCAAGGGACAAAATAATCACGACTTCAAATTATTTAGTTTGGAATTACCTAAGATGTAACACATCACTCAATAAGTCTCCGGTCTAACTAAGAAAAACAACTTTTTTTTTAGAAATTCAACTTTATTCATCAACATACTCTCCTTCACAAGTGATACATTCATTCCAACGCTCCATTAACTTTTTGATGCTTTTTTGTGGAACGATTTGTCTTTGCTCTCAAAATAGGCCTCAGTTTCGGCAATCACTTCTTCATTTGAGCCAAATTTCTTTCCCTGGAGCATCTTTTTAATGTCTGCAAAAAGCCAGTAGTCGCTGGGGGCCAGATCTGGAGAGTACGGCGGGTGAGGAAGCAATTTGAAGTGTAATTCATTCAATTTAACCATCGTTTTCATCGACTTGTGACACAGGAGCATTGTCTTGGTGGAACAGCACTTTTTTCTTTCGCATGTGAGGGTGTTTTTTTTTTTTTTTATTTCTACACTCAATCGATCCAATAGTGCCATGTAATATTCGCTATTGATAGTTTTACCTTTCTCAAGATAGTCGATGAACAAAATACCATGTGCATCCCAAAATACAGATGCCATAACCTTGCCCACTGACTTTTGAGTTTTTGGTCGCTTTGGACGACTTTCACCGGCTGCTGTCCACTCATCTGACAATCTTTTTGATTCAGGTGTGTAATAATGGATCCATGTTTCAACCATTGTCACATACAGATGCAAGAAATCCTTCTCATCTCACTTGAACAGCTCCAAACAGTGCTCTGAATCGTCGACACGTTGTTTTTGGTCCAGTGTGAGAAAACGCGGCATCCACTTCGAAAAGCAACTTACGCATGCTCAAATTTTTGTGTAAAATTGTAAAAACACTACCTTCTGATATCTTTAAGGTGTCAGCTATCTCACGCAACTTCACTTTACGTTCTTTCAAAACTATTTTGTGGACTTTTTTATGTTTTCCGGAACAACTGCCGATTTTGGGCGACCAGAGCATTCAGCATTCATCGGTGTTTGTCCGACCGCGCTTAAATTCAGCATACCAGTCAATAACAGTTGATTTTCCTGGTGCAGAGTCTCCATAGTGCTTATCAAGCCACTGTTTGGCTTCAACAGTATTTTTCCCCATTAAAAAACAATGTTTAATCAGCACACGAAATTCTCTTTTATCCATTGTTTTGAAAATTAAAAAAACTGGGGTCACTAAAACCAATGTAACTTGTAAAATAATTGTCAGAATATCACGAAATTTTGACACGTATCGTTTGAAGGTTGGTACTATCCAGAAATCATATGGATCTGTCAACAGTGTTGCCAGATCAGCGTCAGACCGGAGACTTATTGAGTGATGTGTTATGTATTTCTGTACAATACACAAAATGCCATGTAACTGATGTAATTGTAAGCAACTGTGAGCAAAAGGATGTGGCTACAAATACAGAACACTACTTTCATTAATTAATAATTATAGTATAAATAAACTGCAGGTGGACAGTACATGTCCAGTGAGAATCTCACAGGTTGCCAAATAGGTTTTATAAACAGTACAGAAAAATCCTCGAAATGTAGCTCAAATAGTAGTAAGTCATCCATATCTAGTAGTATAGAGTCCTACAACCCTAGCCTAGTATCTCAATCTACAACCCCAAAACCAGTCATATTTTACAAGAGAAAATGGATAATTGATGGATAAAGTAACACCCAAAAATGAGTTAACATAAAAGCAGTCATGTTGACAGATTAGAGTTGTTTGTGACCTTTATTCTCTTATCTTATATTATTCTCTTATAGTATGGAGGCATGTAAACTTCAATCTAAATGTGTGAGTTAATATAAACATATCACAGTTTGGACAGAATTTTCATTTTGAATTTCAAAATAGCTGTATTTCAAACTAATCAAATGCCTTAACATATAAACCTCTATATCCTGGCTGGGACAAATAGTACAGTTATGAACTAATAGAATTTTAACTATCTAAGTTTGAATTAACAAGGATTTCTTGTAATGTTGTAAGGATCTAATTTCCTACAATTAACAAAAAATATAATGAAATCTTCAATTTCCTTCATTAACAACATTCCTGAAGTGTGGGGGGGAAACAATCTTGACACAGAGGCACCAAAAAAAACTAAAGATGAGACATTAAATTCTTGCAACTCAGGGTGCAAAGATGATTGAATCTCACCAGATCTTGGATAACCCAAGTTATTGGTATGCCAGTTTCAGTGATAAACCAATAATGTTCAATCCCTGGGGAGATCAGCAAACCAAAACATGCCTGTTGAGAAAAAGAGTTCCAAACAGATTCAGACCAAACAATACATGTCAGGAAGTCAAAACTGTATTCCTTAGTTTTGTTTGCACTGAAAAGGAATGGGAATTACATGCACTTTTTAAAAGATTGTGGAGTTGAGACTCAGGTAAAATCAGCAAGAAGCTTTCCCTGTGAGATTCTCCCTCTCTTATTACCACAAGCAAACTTCTGCTGTTTGTTAATGTTTCCTATAACCAGAAATGAAACACCAACATTAAAATCTTTTTCATTTTTTAATGTATGGTGTAGACAAATCATCTTTGTTTGGGCATGTGCAACACATCCTGTTAGCCATGAATTAAATATCTTTTGGTCAGAAAATTAAGAAAAACTATAAAAACTACCAAAACAAATACTGTTATCTGTTGGGTAGTGAATCGCATGATTCAGTAACACTTTTAACTAGTTGTTAGAAAATACTGTGTTAAATACTGTTTTAACAAAGCTTGGCAAAACTGGCCATAGTTTATGTTTCAAATACAGTGGGTGATCAGTTAAACAGTTCAGACTGCAAACAAATCAGACAATGAACACTTTCGTGGAAGATTTTTGTGTTTGGACAACAAACACGTTGGATAAAGAAGAAGCAACGCTGCATTTAAGATTTGTAAAACTATATTTTAATGGCGACCTTTACACATTGTTTATGAAACGAGACTTTGAGTTGTATACATAACCTTTTTTGCATTAGTTAATTTCTGTTCTCTGAATTTTTGCAAGTGCTTTTCTGAACTTTTTATTTAAAAAACTGAGCCTAAAAAGAGTGGCAAGAACTGTGTTCATTATAGAAACTAAGCAAGAGATAATAGCCAAGGTAGAGAGAGAGAGTGGGCAAAAGATGTCTGATATTGTAGGCAGATGACTTCCACAGGTCTACAGTAGATACAATCTTAGCTAAGAAAGATATAATCAAAAAGACTCAAGTAGTAATGAAAATTGCATCTGAGATGTGCTATCCATGAAAAAGTAAAGAGATTGCTTTTAGTTTATTATTACATGTAAATAAACATAGTAAGAAAGTATATAATTTTTAATTTATTTTTTGAGGTTTCCAGAACGAATTAATCAAATTCCCACAAAAATTTATGGTAAATCTATAATCAGTTAACAAAACACTGTCTTGGAATGGATTATGTTTGTTAACCGATCACCCACTGTAGTTTAAAAATTGATAATTTCATTAAAAAGGTTTTTTTTTTTTACAAAAATTTCAATAGAATTAAAAATTTTCTATAATTAGAGAAAATGCATTTAATGAAGTATGGAAAAAATAAATTAACTCTTTTTTGAATGAGTTTGCCAGTGGTTCTTCTCCTAGAGTGAGTTAGTTTTTGAAAAAATGTAACATTTACAAAAAACAAATTAATATTTCACTTTGTAATTTGACTGTGTTAAATAACTCCAACAATTTAGAAAGAGATAGAAAGTTTGAACAACTATTAGATTCCATGTTTGTTTTACAGACATGTAGCCCTGTCAATAGCTGTCTGTAAAATATAAGAGCATGCTGCAATGAGACAAACTTTGAGAACATACAGGGTGACAATAATTAACCCGTACAAGTTTGTAGCAATGCTGCACACCTTGAACTTTTTTTACTGTCACCTAATTTACATTACTATTGTTTAATTCTCACATGATTTCCTGCCAATGTAGATGTACTTTCGATGTAATTAAGAGTGAGTTCTTTATTTTTTTTAATGGTATCAAACAAATGTTGTGCAATTTTGAAGCTATTCCGGCAAGGAAAGCATCAATGTGAAATTGTTCATCTGCTCGGTGTTCCAGAAATGACAGTCTCAGATGCAGTTCGACAATTCAAGTAGCTTGGCCTCAATGGTGACCGTCCCGGACGTGGAAGAAAGCGCACTGTCAACACGTCTAGGAACCGCAAGATCATCACAAAGCGAGTTGACTGACATGCGAAGGTCTCCATGAGAAAAATTGCTTGTTGAGATCAGAATCAATCGCAGATCAGTGCGGTTAATGGCAAAAAAGGAACTACATACTCAAGCCCTACAAGTTCCAAAAGGTTCAGCTCCTCACCAATGAAAACAACGTGGCGCGAGACTCCAAAGATCCCGTTAACTCAAGCGCCGGGCCTCTAGGTCGACAATGGGAGTGCATTCTCTTCACAGACGAAAAACTTTTCTCCGTACAACCATCAAAACGACAGGAACTGGTCGGTGGGGACTCCTGGATGCTCAGCCGTCATCGAACATCACAAAATCCAATGTCAGTCATGGTTTGGGGTGAAATTTGTGTGAGCGGCAAGACACCCCTTGTTTTCATCGATCAAGGGGCCAAAATCAATCAAGATGTGTACCACCGTGACATTCTCGAGGCTGTGGTACTTCTGTGGGCTCAGCAGCATTTTGGCAGTGCGAAATAGATGTTTCAGCAGGACTCGGCGCCGACACACAGGGCGAAGAAGACTCAGGAGTGTGCAAGGCTCATTTTCCTGATTTCATCTCATCTGCGGAATGGCCACCGTACTCGCCGAATCTGAACCCAATGGACTACAGTGTGTGGTCCATTTTGGAGGCCAGGGCCTGTTCTAAGCGCCATGAAAGTTTGGAGTCACTGAAGCAATCCTTGTGCTGGGAGTGAGACAAAACTGTCTCCAGAAGAGCACGACCCATCGCTGAGAATTTCAAAACGCATTTGGGGCTCTGTATCAAAGCAAAAGAAGGCTACTTTGAAACTGGCTGAATATCTGATTAATACGTAAAGTATTGTCACTGTTATATGCTGTTGTTTTGCTAATTTTCATTTCTTTAATAAATTTACGATACAAAAAAACTTGTACGGGTTAACTATTGTCACCCTGTATACATACATGCTTACTTTGTAGCATTCTCCACATCTATCAAGTATATTTACAGGAATAGTCATAAAAAAAGTGCTAAGAAAAAATAACACTTAAAATTAATGAAATTAAATGTTCCAGAACTTTCAGGTTCTAATACTTTAGGAACTCAATAAGCTGAAGATGAGTGTCAGCAATTGAAAGTTCTAGAACATTCAATTTCATTAAATTTAAGTATTTTTTAATTTACTCTTTTTCATACTTCTTTAAAAGCATTTTTCTCTTTACTTATTGACAATTTGGAGTTATTTATTTTTATTTTCTTCGATTTTCTGATTAACCATGTAAACAAATCCTTTGAAAATTCTCAATTTTTCATGCCAAATATCACTTTTTGTCAGATATATCATGCAAAATATTAACTATTACAACTATCTTAAATTATTTCAGAATTTGTTAACTTTAATACACAGCGTGGCAAAAAAGTTGCTTACCAAATGAGAAAATAGGACACATTGCAAATTATACATGAAGACACTGTAAATGACTTTAATGCAGTCTGTGAGACAGTGAGTTTGAGATTAGTGTGAGTATGGAGTGTTGTACACCACAATACTCATCAACATTCATATTCAAAGTGTTGTCCATACTCAAATAGAATATTGTACACAATGCAAGAGTTCGTGTGTCACCACCATAAGATTTGCATGTGGAATGTTGTGAAGACCCATACCAATTCTGTCCTTCAATTTATTGAGCATCTAAAAAACATGTTGCTTCATGTACCACCACAGAAAGAAATCCTTAGGGGTTAGAGGTTGAGTGAGCTTGGAGGTCATGATGATGGGCCACCCACAACCAATCCAATGTCCTGGAAACATTGCATTAAGTCTCTCCCAAATGGATAAGGCAGTGTGCTGTCACACCATCCTGTTGTAATCAAAGTTCTTGTTGTTAACTCATAGGAAGATCGTCCTGAAAATCCAGTACAGTGGTATTCAGCATGTTCCCATATGTGTGTTGGTTCACATTACTTTCAAAGAAGCACAGATCAACAGTAGTGTTACTCAGAATACCCCCATTTAACAAATGACTTTTTGGCCATACTATATGAATTAATGCTAAATTAATTATAAAATATTGAAATAGTAAAAAGATATTTACCTAGCTACTAATCTGTCATACAATATTGTATTATTTGTTCTAAGAACAAATACAATATCAAACCATCTTTGTGGAAAAAAATCACAGCCATGATAATCAACTATCTTTCCACCTTCATTCACTTCATCTTCTAAATCATCAACAACCTAGAAAACAGAAAACAATTTTATAATTTTTAATGATAACTTTTAGCTACAGTGGAACCCCGATATAACGCGCATGTCGGGCGGGAAACAACACTCGTATTATACCGAACGGCGCGGTATAACGCGGTTCACTTCTTTACTTTAGCAATAATGTCAAGCTTTTCTTTCACACTGTAGGCTTTTCTTTTACTCATCATGCATACAACAGTTAAACACTATTCAAAATACACGCAGAAACTCAATACATACATAATTACTCAATACGCAGTAACAATAAAATGCGCTACTCACTAATGCCGCACGGACCTGTATAAACGTGTTTGAGCTTATCATGTTGCAAACATCGCCCGTGCTATAACAGTGTGTGGTATAGTGAGCAGTGCTATAATGAAGGTTCACTGTATTTTGAATTCTTACTTTGTTATTCTATTATGAGAAAACTATTTTAATTCAAAAAAAAAAAAAAAATTCTTTTATGTTGTACAACAGAATACTATTTTGTTAAGAATTTCCAGTAAACTATTATATTAAACATTTTATAAAAAAAATTTATAGAGAAATATTAATGCTTTTAACATTTTCTATTATATAAATTTACTATAATTCCAATATTCATAAGGGTAGCTCAATGGGAAAGACAACAATAGCAAAATGAGCAGTCAAAAATGTTCAAAAAAGAGAAGATTAAAAATAACAAGCCAAATGTACAGTAAAGTTCCATAAATGAATTTTGAAGTTGTTTATAAACAGTTCATACAAGAGGGCCAGTACTTGAAGCACTCTCTATTGGGAACTGTTCTTGAAGCATTGGTGAGAAATGCACCACTTCTGCTTCCAGTATTACTAGGCCTAGGTCTGGGGTGCAAAAATTCACGTTGAAACAGACACCATTTACATCAAACTTTGTGAGGTGTCTAGTTTGATTTTAAATATAGGAAACTGCAGTCTTTTCTCATCAATCACATTTTTTACACATCTCAATGGTTGCATTTAATCTTTTACTTTTATTTGGGTACTTATCTACTTCAAGTTCAACTGAGACTCACCAGAAACAATGTTTTTTTTTTTTATCTTTTAACCTTCTACTTTTGGAGTCTTTTGAAAGCCCTTTGTTCACTGGCTTTTTATCTCTTGCTCAGCTTTTCATTCTTTTATATATTTTAAATTTTCTTTTTATTTCCTGAAGCATTGATGCTGTACACAAGACAGTTTTATTCATCTTGAACACCATCTATAACAGCATTTCTCAAATGGCGAGTTGTTACCCAGCACTAGGCCACAAAAATAAAATGCCAGGTTGTTTAAAAAGTTTTGAAAACCTAGGTGTCTTGTTTTTTCACAAAACAGAATATGAATATGTAGAACAGGAAATAGAGTTAAGCTAATCATCTGTTTTACCCTGGGCCAAAGGGGCTAAAAACAAAAGGGTTCTCCTCATAGGGAAATGATCCACGAACAAAAAGGGATCTCACCTCAGTCACACAAAGATGGTAGACTACTGATCTGGATACTGAACAGGGCAAACGAACGAGGTAAATGAACAGCTCCAAGCTCAAATTGAAGAATTGACAAGTAAATAACATTGAATCAGAACTATTAAATATAAAATTCAATTAATCAAGATGAAAGATGCACTGCATCTACTGGCTTTTGTTTTACCTACCCACACTTACATTGATTTCCCTTGTTCAGTTTGATAAGTGTCAAGAGAGGGCATTTTTTATTGTGTTTACTGATTATAGTTAATTTTATGATGGATAAGTGGGTAATAAAACAATGAACAATGTGACAGTTACAAACTCTTTGATTAGCACCAATACACGATCGTTCGGTAACTTCGCCGGTTCGAAGGAGATTTTAGCGTTCGGTAACTTCGCCGGTTCGAAGGAGATTTTAGATCGGCACGAATTGACGGTGCATGCGCTGAAAAGCTCACACGCTACGTGTGCGCTTGTCGGCGTGTTTGAGTGTTTATGCGCTTGTAAAGAGTGACCCAAATTTCGGGCAAGTCCAGGGTGGGGACGTTGCATGCCTCTGCTGTTATTGTGAGGATCGCTTCCCAGATGAATATTATTTTTCTATTGTTGGAGCTTTTTAGGAGCGCTGTTTCTGACCAAAGCGGAGTGTAACCTTGTTGTAGAACTTTTTTGGTCAGCTCTGTTGTTTGCCTTCCTTTATTTATATCATCCTGGTGTTCCGCGATACGGCAGGCGATCATTCTTGTTGTTGCCCCTATATATTTCTCTATTTCTCCTGTTGTTGGATTTTTTAGTGGCACCGCGTAGACCCCCGATTTTTCTAATGCGCTGATTTTGTCTCGGTCGTTGCATATGGTTCTGCGTAGGCTGGGTAGAGGGGTCAAGGGGAGCACGAAGCCGTACCGCCGGAATATACGGCTAATGAGTATGGACTGTGCTCCTAGATATGGTAATGTTGACGGTACTATTGCCATTTCTTTTTTGTTGTGTAGCGTGGTGAACGGGTGGATGGAATCGTTCACTCTACGCAGTACATGCGTAAATTTGGCGCCTGTGAACCCAGCGTGTAATACTGCCATTCGTATGATTTCCAATTCATCATTTATTAGGTCCTGCGATGAGGGAAGCAGTATCGCCCTTCTGATGAGAGCTGCTATGGCGGCATTGATATACCGCGATGGTTGGAAGGCGTCAGCTGGAGTGATGTGGGGAATCATGTCGGACTTGTGGTATACCGCAAACCGTGGTCCTTCCGGCGATTTCTGTATCTGCATATCCAGAAATGTTATTGTCTGGTTCCGCTCCTTTTCCCAAGTGAATTTGATGGTGGGATAAACGCTTGATAGTCGCTGCATAAATCGGATAAATTCTTCCTCTGAATTCCCCCATGCTACTAGGATGTCGTCAACATATCGTAGGTATAACAGGGGGTAGCAAATAGTGAGCGGTGCGTTGAAAGTTTTTTGCTCCACGTCCCTCATGACGAGCTCGGCCAAGACTGCAGAGAGAGGGGAGCCCATAGGGACACCCTGTTTCTGGAGATAGATTTTCTGGTTGAAGCGGAAATAATTGTTTTCAGTGACGAAGATCAACGCTTCGCGAATATCTAGTACCTGCTGAACTGTGAGACCTTTCTTAAGGAGCATAGTATTGGCTAGCATTACGGCTTCAAACGTGGGGACGGAAGGGTATAGCGATATCACGTCCATTTTGTAGAAGGTGCAGATGTTGATGTTTGCTCTTGTGATGTTGGCTTCGATGGTGGTCTTGGCTTCTATGGAGGAGGGAGTGACAAATGGTGACTCCGGGAGCAGCTCTCGTAGAAATTTTGCCAGGGCTTTTTCCAGGTGGTAAGTTGGATGCGACCTTTTGTTTACTAAAGGTCGTAACGGCCAGTTCTCTTTATGCGTTTTGGGTTGAAAGAACAGCCTAGGGCAGGCAACATTTGATGGAGGTTCAAGGTGACCAGATAAAGTCAGTGCTAGTCCTGGCAGTGTTGTAATTTTCCTTGCCTTTCGCAGTACAGTTGGCGTTGGATCTCTGCCCATCTCCACTGAGCATGAATGCAACAGAAAGTCATTCGCTCTAGAAGTAAAATCGTTCTCTCTGCATAAGACAAATCTTCTGTCCTTATCTGACATTAAGAGCCTGAGACCATTCGTGGCTAAGAATCGTGTTACTACCTGGTGGTTTCCACGGTTTTTTGGTGCACCTTGTGATCGCTTTGTTGTAGCAAGCTTCGTGAAGACCTCTAGTTCCATTTGCTGATGCATGGGTGTAGGTTGGCAGGACTTTATGGCCGCTAGGGCGGCCGGGACCAGCTGGTCAAAATCGGAGCTTGAGGGAGGGGGGATATATTTCGGACCTCGTTGCAACATGTTATGCACAATCGTGGGCACACTTTCTTCTGTGTAGTTATGATACGGAGTTGGTACTGCCACTGTTTTTTGTGCATACGAAAACTTGAGTAGCCACTGGAGTTTTTTGCTCAGCCTCTTTTTAGTTTTTTGAGTGGCGACCGAAGCTATACTTTGTATTTTGCCTATCTGAGTGTACAACTTGGAGGGGTCACAGACTTTGGAAAATCCCAGATGTGCCACATAGGTTCTTTTCTCCGCTTCCGCGATGCACTTACGTTTATTTCTAATTAGCTTGGTCAAAAGGGACTGTTCTACTTTCGGAAGCGTTCCTCGAATACACTCCGGAAACTTTTTGCGCTTAAGTTGTATGCATTTGGGAACTACTCTTTTGGCTCTGCACGTTAGTAGGAAATGTAGTTGGGCGAGCAATTTTTGCCATTCTATCTGTAATTTCAGCAACGTGAAGAAACAGTTTTTCGCAGTTTCCATTGCTTGTAGAAAATAATAAAAGTTAACTCACGCCAAAGTTGCATATATTTCTGATAATGATCGATTGATGTGCAGCCAGGCACAACTTCTGGAGAGTGACACTAACAAATGATTGCATGATGAGCAGTCCACTATTACAAAAAAGGAGTCATGGAGCCAACAGTATTCTGAGGATTACATACAGTTTACCATTTTCATCAAGGGTGCAGATGACAAACCATTATGTGTTATTTGATATGTGGCACTTTCAAAAGAGTCCACGAAACTTTCAAAATCGAAACAACACTTGAAATTGAAATATTAAAATACAGTAATAAGCCAATAGACTTCTTCATAAATAAAAAGAAAGAATTAATAGCTAGCAAAAAGACTGTCTTTGAATTTTTCTCAGGGTACTCAATCTGAAAATCTTGTAATATGGCTTCTTATGAAATATAAAAATTAATTGTTGAAACTGGTTATCCTCAAACAATTGCCGAGAAATTAATAGCTCCAGCAATGAAAATATTATCATCTCAAATATGTGATAGAAAACAGGAGAATCAAGTAAATATACTGGCACTATCAAATAACACAGTGAAGTGTAGAATCATGGATATGGCAGATAATATCAAAGAAACTGTCATAAGTCACTTAAAAGGGTGTAGTTTTTCTTCACAAGTCAATGAAAGTACAGACATATTGGACAATGCTAATATAATGTGCTTTGTGAGATATGATTTTGACAATACAACTCTCAAAAAATTTCTCTTTTGTAAACCTCTCACTACAAGAACAACAGCTGAAGAGATGTTTAATTTAATTGATAATTACATCAATCAAAATGGCATTAATGGAAGAAATGTGGGACTGAGTAGTGATGGAGCATGCGCAATGGCAGGCGCTAGTTCCAAAGATCAAAGCCATAGTACCAGACTTTGTATGGGTGATTTGCATCATTCACAGAGAAACATTGGCCATCTAAAAAACGCCATTGATTTTAACTACAACTACACAAGTGTGTAAAATTTATAAACTTTATAAAGCATTGTGCAAAGAAATGGGGAGTAAATATGAACATCTTTTACATTGTGAAGTGAGATGGCTATCAAGAGGGAATGTTTTAAAAAGACTTATTATAAGAACATTAAAATTTCTTCATTCATTTCAGAAAAAAGAAGTTTTAATGTTCATAGATCAACATCACTCAACAGCTACAGATGAAATATTTGAATTCAAGGACAATTTTCGTGATGTCAATTTATTAATCAAGATATCCTACCTTTCTGACATTTTTGATTTTGATAATTTAAATCTGACATTACAAGATAGCAATGTAACTGTATTTAACGCGTTCAGCCCTTAGCCCGAGATATCTCGGGCAAGTTGTATAGCGTTACAAAAAATGGGGTCCTTTAGGACCCCTAAAAAAATTTTTTTTTTTTTTTGATTTTTCGGATGTTTTCTAAGTCTCCAAATTTTTTGAAAAATTTTTACCCGCGCGAAAAAATTTTATTGCGAGTTTAATTAACCTTTAATGACACGCAATTAACGCTTAATGGTTTTTTTATGGGATTTTTTTATAAAACTTTATTCATCTTTCTAAAGTTCTAGTGCGTCGATTTTACTTCGGTAAAGTTATTTAAAGCTATTTTCTGATGTCAAAAACAGCATCCAATAGTTTTTTAATTTTTTTAATTAATAGATTTTATTATATATACGTTTAATTAAGTCGGGGGGGTCGGAAATTTCAATTAAAATCGTAATTTTAAAAAAATATTTAGAAATATACCGCCATCTAGTATTCACCCTACTTTTTACCCTTCTCCTCCCGAGAGTTTCATGAGAATGTCCCGCGAAAGACGACACCAGCTGTTCTCAAGGTCATCCAGCTGTGTAAACAATGACACATCGGTGTCAAGTTTCGCGCTAAGGCGAGACAAAGGAAATTATACTTTGAAGCTTTTTCTTCAAAATTAACACATTTCTATAATTTTTTTTTCGTTTTTATGTTTAACTACATTAAAATTAAAAAGTATTTAATTCGCCGGAGTCCCAAGGAGTTAAAGTGCAAGAGAAAATGGAAGCTGAAACAAAAACTTGATTTGTGATTGCATCATGTGGAAGCAGGAAATTACAAAGCTTTTACAAAACTAACAGAATTAAAAAAAGAATATAACACGAGTTCCATGCCTGATGAGATTTCAGCTGCTATCAAGGAACAATAAGGTAGCTTTACACAGGATTGCAAAGTCTGATAGCTGCTTAAAACTTGTCCATCTCGTACACCACATTCTCAGACACTCAGACAACAACATTAGAATAGATTTCCAATGGGTCCCGGGTCATGCGGGGTTCTTGGCAACAAGACCGCTGACCGTCTTGCCAAACAAGCTGCAAAGTCTTCAGTCACTAGTACTTTCAGTTACATTCCTACCTCATACATCAACAAGCAATCTTCATTCTCTGGCAAGACAGCTGGGACCGTGACATCACTGGTAGGCTCACCTACACTTTCATCCCCAAGGTTGACACTACTGTGATTCTTTGCCACTTTTACCCTAGTTACACCCTCACTCAGCTACTTACAGGACATGGCAACTTTAAGCAATACTTGCATAGATTTAACCTTGGGGACAATCCACAATACAACTGTGGTATTCAGGAGGACCAAACACCACTTCACTTAAGTTTTTTGCTGCAATAGGTACAATCACATTAGGGATAGTTTAATGAGAGCTGCTATTCTTGAAGGGTACAACTGGCCTTGCAATCCGCACTAACTCATTCACACACGCACAATGTTCCATCATCTACTCGCATTTATATCCCTTAGTGGGGCTCTTGAGAACACGCACTCCAAGGGCACAGATGGCAACTAGCTTTTCCTTGTATTTTTTTCCAACTGTCAGCATTTAGCTGCCTTTTAACTTGTATTTTAATTATTTTTTTCTGTCTAAATTCGGTTAGTCCTAATTGTTAGTTAGATTAGGGACTCTTAGCTTGGTTTCCAATTAGGATATGATAGGTTAGGTTAAATTAGATTAGGGTTTGTTAGCTTTAGTCCTCTGGTTAGGTTCGTCCTAGGTTATGGTAGGTTAGTTTAGTTAGTAAGTTAATGTTTAAAAAAATAATAATAATAATAAAACAAAAAATTGGGGTCTTGCCGTTGTCTTGTCGTTGTATTGTATTCGTTTCCTTTTCGTGCTGTCTGTCTAGCTGTTAAGTAGTATTAAGATTTGCAATCGCATTCAGTTTTATTAGTATTAAGTAGATATAAGTCTTCCTACTAACAGCCACTTGGCATTAACTTCTACACTTAGCTATTCGTGGCGGCACTCAATTATTGGTGTTCACTACACTCAGGTTTTCTTTTAGACCCTTTGGGGGACTACAGCATTGCAGCATAAAAACTGCATGCCAACATCAAACATAGAGGGTACTGTAGCCATATGCATGCTGTTCAGAGGGATCCTATCTCTCTCTACTGTCTATCTCCTCTCCCTCCTTCTTCCCCCCTTTCCCTTACCCTCTTTTCTGCTGGCTAAACACTTTGTGTACAGCCAATGTCTTTCTTGTATGTATGCTATCAAGGAACATCTGCTAGGACTGAAGATAAGTCTGAAGGAATATTTTCCCCCAATCAACAGTAACAAAGCATGGATAAGGAACCCTTTTATAGTGAATGTAGAATCCAAGACAGAATTGTCAGATTCAGATATGGAGTCTATAATTGAATTGTCATGTGATACGGCACTCAGACCACTGATGGATTTTTGGCTGTCTTGTCAGAAATACTGTTTTACAAGAAAAAGCAATAAAATTTCTAATTCCTTTTGTCACAACCTAAAACTGTGAAGTAGGATTTTCAACATTACTTTTCTTAAAAAATAAATATAGAAACTCACTGAAAGTCAAACTGGATCTAAGAATAAAGTTAACATCTTTTTCTCCAAACCTGAAGCTTCTAGTTAACAAGAAACAGCATCACACTTGTCATTAATAAAATCTTTTGTTTTAGTTTGAATTCTTTACATTTGTGTATGAGTAAATGCTTTATTATAATATATGAAAACTGTATAGATATTCAAATCTATTTTAATTTACCAATAGACCAGTATAGGCAATAAAAGTTTTAGTGGGACCCCAAAAAATCCCCTGAAACTTTTACGGACTTACTACCGACATTTTGGAGTTTCGAGAAGGGGGGAGAAATGAAAAATTACAATTATGAAGTATTGAATGACCTAATTATAAAAGTTCAATGAATTACTTTTTTTGCAAAATTAATAACCATAAATTTTCAAACATAAACTACTACATTTTATGTAAATATTTTAAATTACCTGAATTAATTCTTTAAAAAAAATTATCTAATTTCTGCTGCTTTTTTTTTATTTTCTGATGTTTGTGGGCTTGTCTTTCTTTTGTGGTGAACTTCATAATTGCAGGAAGGTTGACTTTTATTTTCCTCATTTACAGTTGAAGAAATTTCCTCGAGAACTGCACATGCAGAGGTAGAAGCAGTTTGCTTTTCTGCTAATGTAGAAGGTTTTTCAGAGACTTTTATAGGTGACTCATCTGAAATACATGTTTTTAAGTCCTCTTGATATGTTTTCCAACTTCTGTTCATATTCAGTAAGAGATCTTTGTGAATTGGATCAGTCATTGGATTTTTTGAGCCATATTTTTCACATGAGGTTTCTTTAGAAGCCATTAAATCATATTTAATAGTCTGCACTGCATCTAGGGAATCAATCTTAAGAGAGGTTCTATAGTCAGTGACAAGTGTATCCATTAAGTTGAATGCACTTTCCACTAATGGGCCATGGAAGCAGCTAAGGCAGGCTTTGACCAATTTAGCCAATGTAGGATACTTATAATCATTTGTGAAATCATCTTTTAAATTAAAAACTTTAGACCAATATTTATCAATTGTACACTTGACTTGATTTCCACTTTCATCAGATGTGTAGAGCATTTCTTTGGTGATATCAATATCACTCTGGTATAACCTTATTTCAGCTTCTACTTTTGACTTTTCATTATCACTAAAAATATGGGACATAAAAGATGATAATTTTTCAAAAGCTAATATTGTACTGGTTTTACCTCTTAGCTCTGGATCTAATGCTGTAAAACTAATTAGATATGAATTTTTAAGGGGTAATTTCTGTTTCATATGCTGTGCTGTATTAGTATAAGCTTTCATCAGAGAAATTTGGAATTCTTTTGCTATTGGATGATTTTTTGATAATTTCTTCAGGAGAGTGGAAGCTTCTGCACCAGTAAATATTACTTTGCTAGGTAGATGGAATTCTGGATTTGTGACATCAACCTTTAATAAATCATTATAAGATGTGCACTCTATATTTTCTGGCTTCATAAAAAAAGAGAAAAATTTTGCCATCAATTTATAAATACTGGAATGTATTAAATGAAGCATTGGTTTTTTTGTTTCAAATAATTTAATATATGTGTTGAACTCTGGTAATACTGCTGAATATAATGCCATATGCAATAAAGTTTTGTTTTGCATAACAAATAACCCATTTAGTATTCTTTTTTTCCGAGCTAAAGCATCCTTTGTGAGTTGTTGGGAATGCAAGCAAGAATACACCCCTTCAACAATTTTTTTCTGAGCTGCAGAAATATTTCTTTTATTGTATACAGTTTCAACATAAGAAAAATAATCCCCTTTATCAGTTTTATCCAAGTAGTGAAAATAAAATGCAATAAGAGCATCCCACAGATCTTTGATTCTTTCTAAAACACATAAAATGTACACCCACCTATGGTCTGGTCTCTTCAAGGGCTTAAGTTTTTTAATGGCAAGGGATTCACAGATTTTGAAAAAATTTTCTCTTTTACTGCAGCTTTTCATATCAAAATAGATGTCATCAAACAAATCTTCTAAGTATCTATCAAAACATGAAGCAAATTTTTTTGCACAGTTATTAGCTGTGTGACATGTGTCACCATCAATATCTAATAAGTGGGGTGCTTTGTTTGATCGTAGTCTGGTTTCAACACCCTTTTTTTTCCACGCATGGTGTTACATGAGTCCATTAATACACTAATTAAGTTTGCCCATGGAATATTATTATCTTCAATAGTATTAACAACTGCTTTAAAAACAGCTTCTGAATTGCAAGATTCCATCTTTAGAGATGCAAAATGATGAACTACAACTTCATTTTGATTGTTGTCATAAAACTGCACCAATATTGCCAGTATACTTTCTTGAGCATTGCTAGTACTTTCATCCAAATTTAGAGAAAATGGAGTCTCCTTTAAAGTTTTAATGATATTTTCCTTAATAGTTTTTGCGAGCCCATATTTCATCTTATAACATGCAGTAGTCCTGGACATTTCCAACGAGTTTAGTGCCGTCTGATCGCGGCTCAACTGTTTGCAGAGTTCAATTAAATTGGGAGCTACATTGAAAGAAAGAGAATTCTCGGCGATAAACGAAGTTATTAATACCTCTTGGCGTGCTTTTCTTGTCACTATATCCAATGGCCGAGCATCAGTCTCCAGTAAGTCATCAGTATTTTTTGAATTAGCATAATTACTTAAAGTCATTGAATGTCTAATGCACTTTGAATATTTTATGTGCGTCACAGTTTTAGAATGATTTGTGAAAGCCTTGAATCCTTCCCCACCATACTTCAGCAGTGAGTTACAAAAAACACAATATGCTTGTCCAGCAACATTTATTTTCTTGCACCATGTGCCGATGGTATCCCCATTACCATCTCTCCGTTCAATCCAATTCCACCTAAATGCATTCCGGACACCTTCTTCTAATTGTATAATATCACTATTTATATCGAGAAATTTCATAGTGAAATTCTCTTGCGTACATAAATAAAAAAATATTTCAATAAACTTGTTTATAATCGATCAGCGCAAATCGCAACCGTCAATCTCGTAACGGCCAAATCGTAACGGTCAACTCTTTGATAACAGGTGCGTGTCTGGGAATTGTAACGGATAAGTTACGGCGGCGCTGATCGATTATAAACAAGTGAACACATCATTAGACTCTCCTGTACATAAATAAAAAAATATTTCAATAAACGAAACGAAAAATTTACACGTGCATCAATAAATGAAACGAAAATTTTACACAGCGGAGAAAAAAAAGTTGCGAAGCGATCAATGACAAATAGCTAATACGGCGAAAAATCCCCCTTCTCTACTTATTGGCGCCACGCCAGGAGAGATAAGACCTTTGAACCCAGAGTCACGTGATCGCACATCTGGTCGAACGAAGTCTCTCCCTTTTTTTTCTGCCGCGCCTACTTGCCGAAAAGAATCCAGAAGAGAATGTCCGAGAACCGGGGGAATGAGTCATAAAGGAGGATGCACGACCACACAAGCGGCAATCCGTTTACATTTCGGCGCATGCATTCAGTATTCAAGATGGCGAACGATATCGACACTCCGCTATCCACGTGTTTACAAATTTTGTTTTGTACCGTTTGTTTTATTTAGCTAGAAGATTTCGTCGAAGATTCGAATGAATATTTTGGATTAGAGATATCGTATTGGCAAGAATCTTGCCGAGATATTTTGTTGGATCGATAAAGAACTGATGTACAAAATAGGCTTATTCTTCGATTAAGATCTCTCGATAAAGAATACTATTTCGAGTAAGATTCGGTTGTTTTGTTCTTTGAATTAAATAATATATGATTACTGTATCTGTGTAGAATTTGTGTTAAATTTATTATTCTTTCCTCTTTATTCTGATGTTAGTTATCTCGGTTAACCGCGTCGAACTTTCCGCCATTAAAACACCACGTGATAGTATTTTCTCACGTGACTGCCAGACGAAATGTTATTGGTTGATAGAAACGCGTCTTGGCGGCGGCCGCCGCGAAAGATAGAATTCGACCAACTTTCGCGGCATGAGAAAAGCGGCACGAAATAGACCTCCGCGGCGAGAAAAAGTGACGTCATTCTGCCGCTTTTCCTTGCCGCACCGCATGTGTGCATCCGGCTTAACTCGCAATAAGGAAAGAACAAAAAAGAAGTTTTTTCCCCCTTTTCACGCATTATCACTGCCTTTGGAGAAAGAAAGGAAAAGTTTTCACCACACACACTGACCTTGCGTTTTCTGCTTTCAAAGCAAACAAAATTACCCAGATCAAAATAAATAATTCATTATTATTCCTACTTCCTTTTGAACGACGATCCCCGGAATTTCCGGGTATCGAAGTTCAAAATCCCCGGAATTCCGGGGTTTCCCCGGAGCACAAACACCCCTGTAAACACTTTGTGTACAGCCAATGTCTTTCTTGTATGTATGCTATCAAGGAACATCTGCTAGGACTGAAGATAAGTCTGAAGGAATATTTTCCCCCAATCAACAGTAACAAAGCATGGATAAGGAACCCTTTTATAGTGAATGTAGAATCCAAGACAGAATTGTCAGATTCAGATATGGAGTCTATAATTGAATTGTCATGTGATACAGCACTCAGACCACTGATGGATTTTTGGCTGTCTTGTCAGAAATACTGTTTTACAAGAAAAAGCAATAAAATTTCTAATTCCTTTTGTCACAACCTAAAACTGTGAAGTAGGATTTTCAACATTACTTTTCTTAAAAAATAAATATAGAAACTCACTGAAAGTCAAACTGGATCTAAGAATAAAGTTAACATCTTTTTCTCCAAACCTGAAGCTTCTAGTTAACAAGAAACAGCATCACACTTGTCATTAATAAAATCTTTTGTTTTAGTTTGAATTCTTTACATTTGTGTATGAGTAAATGCTTTATTATAATATATGAAAACTGTATAGATATTCAAATCTATTTTAATTTACCAATAGACCAGTATAGGCAATAAAAGTTTTAGTGGGTCACAAATGAGAAGTATAAAAATAACCGGGCCATGGGAAAAAAGTATGGGAAACCATGATCTATAATGTATTGAATTATCACTTTCTTTTCAATGCTGTCTTGGCTTTTAATCTGATGCATGGCACAAGTAAATTGATGAGTATGTTCATCTTGCCTCTTCTCATATTTCATGACTTGTTTGTGTATCAGAGCCAGTGCCGTAAGTAGCCTTTTATGCACCCGGTGTGAACGTCTGTAACTATGCCCCAAAACTTGGTCCAGGTCATTTCTGTGCCCTCCCTCCAGGGTCTACGCCCTGTGCCTGGGCACTGCTGGCACCGCCCTAGTTATGGCACTGATCAGAGCACTATTCACTTTTAATTTAAATTTTCTTCTGAAATAATTTTTGAGGACTTTCAACTAAACAGTTTCTTTTTTGTACATTATAAATTTTTTCAAATCCTTGTAACATTTACCTACTGTAGAGAAGTCTTTGAAGACTGTTCCATCCAAAAAATGCTGTCAAATTATCAAAATCACAACTCCACTCTTCTACTTGAAGCATATTGCCTTCAGAGAAATAAGTGATAGTCTTCCAAATCTCTAATTGTAAAGTTATTATCTTTCAGCAAACTTCTACATCCAAGATAAATGCAATTTTTCTGCATATCATGTTCAAAACTTAATTTTTCTGAACGCATATCTTTTCATCAAAATAATTTTCCTTCTATTCAATTCTTTTTGTTAATTTTCATATTAAGACTTTCTTTCAAGTTTGCTTGTTATGCAGCTTTTAATCTATCACATAGTTCAGACTTTCTACTTGTAATAGATAAATTTCATTTTTATAAATGTTCTGAAAGATCTGCTGTTTGAAACATTTCTACTTCTAAATTAGATCTCAACTTGTCTATTGCATTCTTTCTAGTAGCTGCAGTCTTTGTCATATAATACTTCAACTGTTGCAAGTGTCTACAGTTGAAGTGTTGAACAATTGACTATGAAATCTTGTTGTCTTTTGATCTCAACACTAGTGTCTTTCTATCAATTATCTAGCCTTCACTGTCAAGGTTGTTGTGAAGGCTAGATGTGTCCATTTCACACTTGTCTGAATACTTGTTATCCTTTTTATTTGACATCGAGCATTAAACTGTGTGCAAATTGTGTCTATTTGTTTCTGCTCAACTGTATATGACATATAGTCAACTTTATCAACATTTAATATTAGAACAGATTCCAGATCAATTTGTTTCTATGTGCACCAACTTGAAAAAAGGTCATACATCTTTCTAGTGTCTGCCAACTATGTTTGTAACCACCTCTAGAACAATTACTATTTTTCAGTACAATGCATAATGCATGAAAACTAATTTTTCCTGAATGATTTCATATAGTATGAAACTTCCAATTTTATACAATCATAGCTTTAAAAGATTCTAAAACACAATATATCATATTTATTCTAATGAACAGCACAGTTGCAAGATGAAAAGTTATATTGTCTATTGAAAGAAAATAAGCTTATTGTAAACTGAAAAATTTACATTCTATTCAGCATTGTCATTGTTACATCATTGAAATATGATGTGTGTGTGTGTGTGTGTGTCAAGTATTATATTGTTGTTCAAATAATAAAGTGAAAGTTACCAGATTTATTCCATTAATAGTAATAATAATTACATTCCAATACCCAAAGAATAAAAATAATAGTTGCTTTCTAATCTGAAAAAAATTGTAGATAGTGCACTGTTTATTAGAATAAATACAATATATTTATATAAAATTAAAATTTTCAAAAGTTCTTTCTTTATAATGTTTAAATTAATTAGAAGAATAAAAATAGGATAATGTGAAAACATTTGCCTATTTGTATATCTTCACTGCTAGTTAATTTCTCTTTATACACTATAATATTATAACTTAAAATCCTCAAAGAATAGCTTAATTCATCAGTATAATCTCCACAACAGAATAAAAAATTAATAAATTTAAAAAAAAAAATATTTCAATAAAAGCAATTTTGAATAATCTTACTCTATCTTCATCAATTATGGGACAATCATAGATATCATCATATCCTTCATATAATTCATTTGTTTTGGCAACTTCCCCAATGTTTATCCATTCCAAACCAGTTCTTTGACTCAATTCTGCACATAGTGTAGACTTGCCTGTACCAGGAGTACCTAAAAGTATACATAAAAAATTTAATTAATTCAAAATTTAAAAAAAAATTAAGTTAAATTTCAGCACATTCATTATTTTTGAAATTGATTCCATCTTAATAAATACTTTCAGATCAGACTGATTTATTACTATCTTTTACAGAATAATTTTCTTATCCATTTGAAAATCAGCAATTGGGAATAAAGAAAGACTATATTGGTGTCACAAGAAATGTAGCTGTTAGACTAAAGGAGCATAAGTATGACATTAAAAAAGGGCACTGTAACACAGTTTTGTCCAGTTTGGCCTAAGTACAGCACTCCATAGTTAAATGGAATGAAGCAAGTTTCCTCAAGACTATGCATTCCCCATTGTTAACAATAAGCAAAGAAAAAATTGAAATTTATAAAAACAAATTAATGGATGGTTGCATAAATGCCAGGGATGCAGATGGACTACCTTCAGCATGGAAATTCAGAATGAAAAAAAATTACAATATAAAAGTTCTTAGTTTGCACTGGCCCTTATATTTTGATGCATTTATTTTATTTTATTTTATTTTATATTTTGTTTTAAGTTTTAAATGTAAGAGTTCAAACATTCCTTTTTTTGAAGAGGCATTCAAATTCAGTTATACCTGAAGATGACCTATTGTATTAGGTTGAAAACGTAGGTGTTTTAGTTTTAATAAACATTTCTCAGCAGCAGAAGGTGTTACTGTTATTTCATTAAGTTATTCTACAGTTTTGAATTTGAATATAATAGCCAATAACAAATACAACATTAATGTTTCCTTGATGTTCAGAGTTGTTACATTTAGACTTTACAACTTTATTTTAATTATTTTCAAAATTGAATCTAATGAATTGAATGATTGATGCCATTGAATCTTAATTTCTACATGCTCACCCATAGTTTTTTTAAATAGAGAATTTGAATTTATGTCAATAAAACTACATAATTCTGTTAACATAAACTTGATCAATATTTATTGCAAATAAAGTAAGCTATATATCATTGTTTTTCATCGTATCAATCAGAATCTCTTCATTTTCTGTATTAGGCTCCTCTAAATCAACACTGGATTCTAGATGCTTACAGTGACCTACACGCAATCATTCTTAGTGACATTTAAAATGTTGGAAATTCAACAATTCTTAAGTGCAGTACAGCTTTTTCTGGGATTGCAACCAAGTACTTATGATTTACTGTAATAGACAAATGTGTTTGAGCTAAGTTGACCACTTAAGTATTTACTATAACAAATATTGGTCTAATAAAACCATTATGATGATGCAATGGTATTGGTGTCAGAGAAATAAGATGCATGGCAGCATAAGTTGCTAATTATGATGTATTACGCTGAATCTAATTTGCCATTGAATGTAAGATATACCTTATTTTCAGAGATAATAAAAGCTGGAAAAAATGCATCTTAAATTTGAGTAAATACAATATATTACATTATATATGGTGACCAAAGATCATAACTTCTAATCAATATTTATTTACAAAAAATATTTTTAAATGTCTAGAAACTACAGATAAGAATTAAATACACTTAGTATCAACATTAATAGAAATATTGGCAAACTAAAAAGTTTGAAGCAAGCTTATCACTCAGTTTTTATTGTAATGTATATGGAGTATAATAATATTAACTTTTAAAACATATATAAATATCACTATAAGATTGTAATTTGCTTATCTAATCAAAAGTCTTTTGTACTGTTTCAACAAATTAAATATTTTTCCTGTATGTTACTTTTTTAATTAGACCAAAAGAAACATTACAGCATTGTAACAAACTAAAAAAACCAAATTCTAGAAATATACTTTTTTTAATTATCAAGTTTCTTCAGTTTACTATTTAAATCATTAACTGCAGAATAATAAAGAACATAAAATAAACAAAAAAGAAAATTTACATACATAATTAGCATATTAAAGCTTATACAATACTATTTATACATAAGAGAAAGGCACCAGTCACCACATTGGACATCTTTAGCATTACCTTAATGGTACTCTAAAATTAACTCAAGTACCTCAGTACATTAAGTAAAAATTTCTTTTTCCAAAAGTAAGACTAGTGATCTTTATAACATCTTTCTTAATTATTCGCAATAAATAGAGACCAAGATTAAATAAATTCACTTTATTTGACTATTTAACAATGCATTTTGAATTGGTATTTTTCAATCCCTCTTCAGGCTACAAATTTTAAAATTAAAAAATAATTTTAAGAAAATATATATTAACAAAAAACAATAATTAAAATTTAAATTTACACATATACAAAATGAACCTCACGGCTTCAGTGTCTCAGTTGTTCTGTTACACTGCCCGACTTCACATATGCAAAACCTTTTTTTAGTTATTAAATTAAAACAACTAAAAAAAGACCACCATCACCTGTGATTTGGCTTGAAAAAGACAAATGACTCAATTACTTATTTTAAAATTTATCAAGTGAAGTTTGAGAATATCAGTTAATGCTATGGTACATTTATGAAAAAATCTTGCTTTTTTTTAAATGTTTACTTCATGACTGTAAAGGCAGATGTATAAGTGGCAAAATTAAGGTAACATTGAATGCCAACAACTAGTGTCACCAATCACATGACCTTGAGAATTAAAATGGGTGAATGGACAAATCTGTCATCAACGTTCAATGTCACCTTAGAGATTACCCCGAAGAACTCTGCTTCTACTGTACTATTTTAGATGTGGTTTTTTGTGTTCTTTTGTGGAAAATTGAATATATTTTTAGACTCATCTAAAAATTCTCTAATTAGCTTTGGAATAGGGAACCTAATCCTTGCACCCTGTGAAAATGGGTAAGATCACCTATAATCTAATAATCTTAATCTTTGCTATCATTACTTTTTGCCCAAGCAATGCCAAACTCATCTGCTAGTACGTAACAATGTAATCGAACTGTAAAATTTCATCATCACAAAAAATAAATATCGAATTCCATAAATATCAGACAGATCTACCAATTGCAAACACTGCAGATATTTTTTAGTATTGTAAATGCAGATCAAAATTACGTTAATTTTTTAATAGAATTTCCAAAATATAATTTTGTAAATTCTATAAAAATAAAATAATGGTATAATAATAATAACAATAATAAATGCTGTCATAGTAATTTATAAACATTCATTCGAACAAACAATAAACGACTCCATTAATTAATATCTTCACCGACTACGCAAATGGTGATGTAATTTCCGATAAGTATTTAACAATACGTTAACTTCCAGAAAAACATTTTGTTTGCATATCAAGAAAAAAAATACATTATTGTAACGGTAAGGTTAAATACAATTAACTATGTTAAAATAACTGAATATGTTTTATAATCGTATAAAAAATTTTAAGCACGTGGTCCAAATAATATTCGGTTAAAAATGATTTTACTTATAACAAATGATTTAAATCATACATTTATTTCATTTAACTAGAAGCACATATTGAAAATCTTATCATATAAAGTATTGTAATTCATACCAGTAACAAGCAAATTAGGAAGGCATCTAGTCCATCCGTTGGTAGTCATGTTGATTGTGTTTGCTTCTCCACGTGGCTACTCGTGCTGACATCTACATAAGGTCAAAATTTCAATAAATAATTTAAAATTTTAAATTATATTGAATAAATATACTTCAAATAATTTTTTACATGAATTTTAAAACTTTTAAGAATTTATTAAATAATAACTATGAATAATCATATATTTTAATGTTTTAATTAAATATCATTACAATCCGTAAGTCAAGAACCTCAGGCCGGATGGCCGAGCGGTCAAGGTGGCAGCCTACCGCTCTGGGGGACCCGAGATCGAATCCGAACGGGTCGAATAATCCTCAGGAATTTTTCGGGGGGTGGTCCGTTCAAATATGTCGGGCCCCGTCCATCACCACCCGGTCGCCCCATTGTGGGTCTGGCCGAACCCATAATGGGCCTACTGTAAAAGGCTCTCTTAGTGCCCACAGGGCGGAAAGAGTTAAAAAAATAAAAAATAAATCAAGAACCTCAAGGTGACAGCTAGGGTTTCTCAAACGGGATCCCGGGGTTCCCAGTTGTTTTTTTAACCGGGAAATCCCGCAAATTTCTTAAAAGTTCACCTTTTTCTTTATTTTGTGTTAAGGTTGGGAAAATTTTGCAAATAGAAAGCTGTCAGAATACATTTGTATTTATTAATTTTAAACCTACTTATTAGTTTTTTAAATTTTTGCTCGTTATGGCATGTCACAAATGGTCAATAGTGAGGTTGAGGCCAAAGTTTTAAACGTGAAAACGTGTACGTCGGACGTTTAGCGCCGCTTTCCTGTAAGCCTAGAAATTTGATAATGGCGTTTGGAATGTCGAGCATGATTCCAATGACTAACCAAACACCATTGTCAAACTTCTAGGCTTACAGGAAAGCGGCGCTGAACGTTTGACGTACACGTTTTCACGTTTAAAACTTCGGCCTCAACCTCGCTAATAATCAATACGTAGCTTATTTGTGGCAGGACTCTGAAAATTCTTTACTTGTCAGAACTCGTAATATCTGGAATAATTGTGCTTATGCTGTCTTAATTTTTAACCATGACCAGTAGCTTCAATAACTGCGTAACTCCAAGTTTTGCAAATTGGGCAAGGATACAAACGAGTATGAAGTCTGCAAGTATGGAGTTTTTCTCCATAAACCTGATTATTAAAGACGAACGAACTGCCGAATTATTCGGCTATAAGCTTGATGTTTCTATTAAAGCAGCCGAGTTAGACAAATCAAGAATACTAGGAAGCAAAAGAAATACTGCAATCTCGAAAACAAACTAGAAATCTTCCATGATACAGGTGAAAACACACATAACATCTGTCTTCTTTTAAGTGCATTAAACACGATAACGCGATTCCACTCATATCAATTGAATCAGAAAGGACATTCTCGGAAGCAGGACTTTTCATTACTAAAATAAGAATCAGATTGTGTGATCGGAGTATTGACCATTTTGACTTTTTAAAATCTTATTATAACAATTTACAATAATATTTTGTATTATGCTTTATTTAAAAAACGAAAATTACTTTTTAAGTTAGAAGTTTGATCTAAGTTTTTTTTTTTTTAATTTTCAACTCAATTCAAAGCATTTGTTGTTGTTGTTGTTGTTGTTGTATGCAGTTTCCAGCAAACTTTAATAAATTTTTTGCTATTTATGAAAATTTCTACGTAATTCAAAGGTAATTTTTAATATATATCTTACACAACATTATTAATATGATTTTTTAGGTTGCAAAACGTATTAAATTACTTTAAAAAATAAAAAAATTATTATATCGTTTGATTTCAAGATATTTTGTATATCTTAAAAATAATTAATTAATTAAAAAAGTGAACTGTGTCCCAGGATTTCCCGGAATTCCGGGACACGGTTCACTTTTTTCCCGAAATCCCGAGACAAGCGAAACACCAGGAAATGGGAAACCCTAGTGACAGCCTACCGCTCTGGAAAACTTGGGATCGAATCCTGACGGGTCGAAAAATCCCCAGAAATTTTTCGGCGGGTGGTCCGACCGGATATATCGGCCCCCGTCCCTCACTAGCCGGCCGCCCCATTGTGAATCTGGTAGAACTCATAACGGGCTTGCTAGAAAAGGCCCTCTTAGTGGCCACAGGGCGAAAAGAGTTAAAATCAGGTCAAGAACCATAAGAGTTATGTTGATCTTTAATTTATTCTTTTACGAAAAAAGCATGGCTCTGAGTAAGGAGGAATGTATTTGAGTTATTTTGATGGTGGAGATCCACAGTTAATGAGAAGTCGCCCAAAGAGTTTAAAAGACTTCCCATTAATCACACACAGACTGGCCGATTGAATAAAACCACTGAATATTAGTAGTTAATCGTGGGTTCACGCTTCATCAACAGACTGACCACGTGGAGTTTTTCTTCACGTTTGTAACACCTAAATAGGGGATAGTTTCCTATAGAAAGTCTTCCCTGGAGGCATCGTCCACACGTAAACAAATAAATCAAACAGTTTTAGACTAAAGAGGATTACAATTGTTTGTAAAAAAATTCGGATTTCTTCGCAGAGAGATATTTTTCACAAATAAACAAAATAAAATTTTTCACAAATCCACAATGAAAAAACTAAATCATTTGAGGAAAACAATCACAAAATCGTTTGGGACTGGATTATCTTCTTTTTCTTTTTGAAGATAAATTATAACTTGTATGATAGAGAGTATAACTTAAGAAAGTTATGAGAGAAATTTTCTATTTGACATGAAAGAAACTCTTCATTTTTCAAATGAAAATGCTCTCATATTAATACTTTTGATGAAAATGATAATTTAGATAAACATGGACATTCACATTTTATCCACACAATTATACGCCATATTTTTTCCAATACATTTATTCTGTTCTTGCTTTACCTTTGTCTAAAAGTTTCTTGATCCACTTTATACTTGATGAATCAAGAAATTTTTACGCAAAGGACGAGATAGAATTTTTATTCAATTCAAGGTGTTAGAGGATTCCATCAGTATCCTGAAGAAATAATATGGTAAAAGCATATTCTTGAAACAATTATTATGCCGTTTTTTCTTCCCCGTGGGCACTAAGAGGGCCTCTCAAAGCAAGCCTATTATGGATTTGGCCAGACCCACAATGGGGCGGCCGGGTGATGAGGGACGGAAACCGATATATTCGGTTGGACCACCCGCCCGAAAAATTTCTGGGAATTTTCGACCCGTCTGAATTCGATCCCGGGTCCCCAGAGCAGTAAGCTGCCACCTTAACCGCTAAGCCATCCGGCCTCGTAATTGTGTTTTAAATGAAGGAAATGAATGAATTTAATTTATATATTTTCTATAGTAACCATCTTACCATAGAAAATTCGTACAAAATTCAAATTTATTATCATTTTAAAAATTTTTTATTAAAATGAAATTATATGTTACATTTTTCAAATTAAATTGCATAGATATCCGAAAGAAAATAATAATTATAATTAAAATTGCGCCATCTACATAAATAAAAAAGATTACATATTTATCTTTTAAAATACTTTTAAAAAATATTTAAACAAAGGTTATAAAAATAAACGTTAAAAATTAATAAATCTAAGAAATCTTAAACGCCATTTATAATAAATTTTCGTGAAAAGCGGTCGATTTTGATTCTTTGAAATCGATTATCTTCTTCGTTAGGAGCGGAGAAAATGGCGGATTTAAGTGTAAATAACGGTTGGGTCGACGGTTATAGAAAATTCTTGTTTATTTACGATAAGATTCGCAAATGTTGAAATTAATTGTAACAAGATCGTTTCCTTTTTTCAAATATATTAGTTTTATGCATTTATTTTAAAGGCGTGGCTTCCTTTGTCTGATTTTCAAGAAAGAAATTTTTGTAAAGGTTTGTCGCTCTTTATTCTTTATGTAATTTATATTGTCAGATGTTTATTCACATATATAAACGGAAACATATTAAGATCGAATCACATTTGTTAGAAATTAAAGCTTTTAAACCCTTCTATACTCCGTTTAAATTAATATAACACGGGTTAAAAGATTTATATATACAATATTGGCAGCGATATTCGCGATTATAAGTTAAAACACGTGACTTTTTTCATTATTACACGAAATTGATTAATAAAAATTGTGTCAATTTCATCAATAATGAAAAATTAAGTTATTTTTTAATGTTTTATAACTTTTTTTGTAACAAACGTTCATTCGATATTTGATACCCGGCTAATTTCCTGACACCTTGTACTATGTAAAATCATTTAAAAATTACATTAAAATTATTCCTAAATTTATTTTTATATATGGGAAAAGTGTTATATTCATTAATCTTACAATTTTGTAGAATTTAAAATATTTCTTTGTTATTTTCAATGGAATTAAAATGTTCTGATGTTGCCCATATTATTATCATCTTCCCTCCTCTACTTAAGATTATTCAAATTGTATTAGGGTGCAACTATGCAGATGTGAGTGAGAATATGTGGCGAGAAGAGGCGAGATGTGATGAATATCAAACCCTGTCGGATATGTGCCAGAACCAGAAATTCGCTCATGCCAGCGAGATTTCTCGCTTCTCGCTTCTCGCTTGTGCGTGTTTTCCTTTGCGAGAAATATATCGCTCGCAACCTCTCACTTGCTACTAAATTTGCGTCTGCATGGTCGCACCCTTACTGATATAATTTGTTTATTTCTAGTCTTTCATTCATTAAATATAGAAATTATATGGTAACTTTTCTACAAACTAAATTTTTTTTTTTTATTAGATTATTAAATTTTGTTACTTCAGATTTTTTTGAGAAATGTTTAAATTTCTTTTATAAATTTCATGAAAAGTAAATTAAATGATTATTAAATATAATTGATTTAGTACCTGTGATATATTTTCTGAAGAGGAATTCCAGGAAGGCGTCCAGAAAACGTTCGTTGAATGGAATTTATTTATTTCACACCGGTCAATAGGCACAAGTGAGTTCGATTTATATATTAAATATAATTGATTTAGTACCTGTGATATATTTTCTGAAGAGGAATTTTGACTTTTTGAAAGTTTTCATAAAAAAATCTATATATTAATTCATTCGAATGAATTAATATAAAGATATTTTTGAGGTTTGGTTTTATTTAAGTGCAATCAGAGAAGAATATATTAATTCATTGGATGCCAGTTATTTTGTGTTTACCTAGTCAGCTTTATGAGGATGCTTAGTTTTTTTTATATACTTATATATCTATTCCATTTGCTAACTATTATACATAGGCTGCTTTTTTTTTCAAGCTCCAATGGTCCATTAAAAAAAAAACAAGTGTAAATAATAAAATAAATTTATTACCAAAAGTTAGGTACAAACATGATTACTTTTTGACATAATCACCGTGAAGATTGAGGCATTTGTCATATCTGTGGATGAGCTTTTCAATCCCCTTGTCATAGAATATTGCCGCCAATAACTTGAGATCGTCATTAGTCTCGAATCTCTGCCTGCCTAGCCACTTTTCCAGTTCAGGAAAGAGGTGGAAGTCGCTCGGCGCTAAATTGGGGCTAAATGCTGGGTGTTTAAAGGTAGTGAAGACTTCCACCTTTCAGACTTCCACCTGGCTTAAAACTTTTTAATGTGTGAAGATTTCCACCTCTTTCCTGAACTGAAAATGTGGCTAGCAGGGCAGAGGTTTGAGACCAATGACAATCTTCAAAACAATGTTGTTAATTAATTAAGGCCATCTCAATTCACTGGCAGCAAAATTCTATGACAAGGGGATGGAAAAGCTCATTCACAGATATGAGAAATTCCTCAATCTTCACGGTGATTATGTCGAAAAGTAACCATGTTTGTACCTAACTTTTGGTAATAAATTCATTTTGTTTTCTACACTTGTCTTTGTTTTATGGACCATCAGAGCTTGAAAAAAACTGCCCTCGTATTTCTTATAGTGAAATTAGTGTGATTGATTTTTTAATTTAGTTGAATTTTGATGATGATGATTTAGTTATCATCTTAGTGCTTTTATGTTTTTAAAATATTTCACAAGTTTTTATATTTTATTATAATTTTATGCTAATTATTTATGACTTTATTTATGACTTTAATAATTTTACAAAATGTATTGAATTTACTATAGATAGACATTGATAATATAACAAGATTTTTAATAATAATAATAATAATAGCAGTATTAGTAATGTAATATGTCAATGATTTTGTTCAATGATATATTGCTTATATTTTTACCAGATTTATTGAAATATGTTAGAAATGGATTTCTTATGTAAATTGATTTTGTAATCATTCACCATATGTAATGTGTTGTTTATTTGTTTTTGATTTGTTGATACAATACCTTCAAAATGTATTCTCTACTATTTATTGTTTACAAGATATAGGCCTATAGTTAGATAAAAATATGACAAACATCCAACTGTCAGCTAAATTAATCATGCAGAAATTATGCTACAATCAATTAGAATTCTGTCTGATTAATTTGGCTGATCGTTAGATGATTATTAATTAATAGGTCAGGTTCTTGGGGTGTTTATAGAAATATAACAAATTTCTGAGTTAAAATTTAATTTTTTTTAATATAAAATTACACAGAATTGTAAGAAATTTAGCTAAAAGGCAAATAATTATGCAATTAAATGCAAAGAAAAATTTTGTTTAGCATATGAAAATAACACCTAAAATATTATAAGCATATCATATTTCCTAAGTTCTGATATTTTAGTATTTGCATTAATAGTTTGATGTATGTTACAGCATGATAAACCTTTTTCCTAAATTTCCATAAATTTTCACAAATAATGATATTATTGCTCAGTTTTCTGGTGTATTAAACTTTTTCATAATGATCTTGTTTTAATTTTTGTTTATGTTGATTATTTTCAAAACATGGTGTATGAATTACAAAAAAGAATAATGATATTAAAATACATTTAAATAATATGTTGCAGTTTTTAAAATAGTCTATTTTACGTACATGGTAATCTAGAAAATGTTAATATCGTCAAAAAATGATAATGCTTTGAAATATGATTGTTAAACATGAAAGCTTCAAAATTAAAATTTTATATCAGATTTATCTGTACTGACAACTATAATATGTTTTTAATTATTAAACAGTTTTTTCTTTTTTTTTTATGGTTTACACACACAACCTGTTGATATTTTACATTGAGAACTTTTAACATATTCTTCATAAAATAATTTTACAAAATGTATTGAATTTACTATAGATAGACATTGATAATATAACAAGATTTTTAATAATAATAATAATAATAGCAGTATTAGTAATGTAATATGTCAATGATTTTGTTCAATGATATATTGCTTATATTTTTACCAGATTTATTGAAATATGTTAGAAATGGATTTCTTATGTAAATTGATTTTGTAGTTTCTCTTAGCAACTTTACTTATTTGCTTTTAATTATTAATATTTTTGATTAAAAAAATCCTTCTAATTATCAAATTTTATTTTTATTGTGTAATAGGTTGTTTTTGTTTTGATTTTAATAATTACAAATAATTTGTAACATTGACAATTTAAATATTATTAGTTGTAAAATATAAAAAACTTTAGTATGTAAATCATGAATTCAATAAATTTAAATTTTGCCGATGATATAGTTTTCTGAGTATCATCTGAAATGAAATTAAGATTTAGTTATATTTTATACATAGTTTAAAATAATAAGTATAAACTGATTAAGTTTTAATTATCATGTGTTATCGCTTGAAAGAATCAATAAATATGAATGAAGCCATAGACTTGGTACTAGTGTATCAGATGATCATATCTTTACTAACCAGCACAAATAAATGTAAATTGACTGCCTTGGAAAATATTCTTTATCAGCAAGACTTAGTTATGTAGCCTATACTTTTGATCTTTTACATACATGCCTACATGTGTTATGCTTTTATTTTCTCAGCTGTTATATATACATAACAAGGGAAAGTATTGGAATTGTGTCAGATTTGATCCTCTGAGTTTTTTTTTCAAATCTCTATGTTTTGAGATCTCCTGAAACCAAAAAAGTCAAAAATAGCAAAAAAATTTAGTGGATTTGTGTTAGCAAGTATTTTGCTTAATATCTTAGGATGGGGTAAAGATTAATTAATTAAAATTTGGCGTCATGGCTTGTATATGAGGGGCATTTTGATGCTATTTAATTCTGGTAGTTAATTAAAAGTCAAGGGGGTGGGGAGATAAAGAAGGTCACATGTATCTCCACATGACCCTACTGGTCAGACTTAATGATGATTTTACTCGTTATTAACATTAATACCTTTTTATAAAACTCATTCCTACCCTCAAAAGTAAGCTTTTTGCCATGATATAGTAATTAAAAATATAAAAAATTTTTTATAACAAAATCTCATAACAGATGATGCCATACACAATTTTTTAAGTTATATTGTAATTAAAATTATAAAAGCAATTTTCTAAATAAGATCTCATAATAGCTGGGAAAGTTATGCAATTCATTGTTGGATTTTTTAATGTTGTTCCATTAGGCATTTGATTTTTTTGAATTAACTGTTTTTTTTTAATTTTTTTTTCTAACAGTGGCTTCTCAACTTGGTAAGTTTTTCTTGTGGCATTCTTACATCTCTATATGCTTTAATGCATATTATAAATACATGTACAATTAGTTTAAATTGTATGTAGTATTTTCAATAAAATGATTATTGAAGTTTTAAATAATGTATGTTAATATTAATTATGTTACCTTCAATGTGAGACAAACCATTCATGTTAAAGCGTAACTATAATAATACACATTTTAAAACTATTGTATGTATATTAACTGTAAATAAGTGAAATAAAAATTGTTGTTATATAAGATTATCTAAAGTATTTGGCTTGGCTCAGAAAAATGATATGTTAAGTAAAAGTAATGTAGTCACATAAAAGATGTAGTACATAGACAAAAATGTAGGCTATATGTGAAAGAAAGAATATTTACTGTATTTTGCCATGTATAATGAACACTTTTTTTGCTCAAATTTCAGAGAGAAAAATAATATCTGGATAGTAATTATTCCAAATCTATATAAATGTTTTTAATTCTTTTATTTGTGTTTATGAGTTACTTTTTAACTCTAAAAATCACTAACATCGTCTGTATGCAAAATAATACCATGGAATACAATAATCAGTTTTCTTGAATTTACAATGAACTTGCAGCTAAAACAGTTTTGGCCAACAATTAAATAAAATGAAACAAAGCAACATAGCAAAATTCAACAGGAAGAAAAAGCAAACAGATATTGGTGGGTACGTCCAATTTTAAAAGATTTCTAGAATTCCAATATTCAGCTACATTAATTCCTTCACTGCTAACTATTGATCAAGAACTTTAAAAATTAAAATGAAAGATTTTTTCCTGAAAGTTTAGACCAAAAACATGGGTGCACATTATACATGGAAGTGCATATTATACATGGTAAAATATTGTACTTATAATAAACATATAATAAATCTGACCAAAAACAATTTTATATTCTACAGCCTGAGAAGGATTTAGCTGTTTCCATGTGAAACTCAAACAGACAGATGTGACTTTGAAAGTAGTCTATATTCTTTTCCCAAGTCTATCTGAATATACTATATTTTCTATAATGATAAACCACAGTCCAATATTTTTTTTTTTTTTTTTTGGTGATTATTGGAGTAAAAGAATATTGATGATATAAAATGGAAAATGCAGGATTCCAAGAAAGATGTAGAACTAATTTAATAAGTAATGTAAAAACTAATGTAAAACTAGTTAAATTGGAATATTGTGACAAATGATTTGAATGAAATACTTGAATTACTTTAATTAGCTTCATAAATTTTGATAATTTTCAATATCAGTAATATCGAGCATTGATAACAATATTAGTCAGTATTCATTTTTCAACTTCAAAATTGGAAAATATCATATTGATAGTTGATTTTTGATAATATTGAACACAACTAATATACATGTATTTAGGTCAACCAGTGCAGTTTACCTCACAATACAAGTTAAATATTATTATTATAAAAATTGCTCATCTATATGGACAATTATTAGAATATGGGCAATATAACAATTATTAGTATATGGAGATGAGTGCCTATCTTGTACACAAGTTTACAACGGGTTTAGTCACTTCAAAGACAGGAGTCAATTGAAAACAATCCAAAAAGTGGTTGTCTTAATCCATTGATTATGGACAATAACATTGGAAAAGTGCATTAAATATTGGATAAGGATCTACTGTATATGTGACCTGTAGAATGTTGGCAGAGGAGTTGGAAATGTCCAGGGACTCCATCCACATGATTTTACATGATCATTTGAATAAACATAAGGTCTGTTTCAGCTTTGTTCTGTACTCAGTCAAAAATAGGCACATTTATGATGCTCAGGAAATCATCAAAACAGCTCACCACAACCAAATATTTTCAAAAACATTGACAAGGGTGATGAGACATGGTGTTACCAGTACAGTCTGTTGACAAAATGTCAAAGTTCCATGTGGAAATTATCAGATGAGCCTTGCTAAAAACTTCACTTCCAAAAATCACAGGTCAAGACCACAATTGTCTGTTTTTACAACTCCAAGGGTATTGTATATGAGGAATTTGTTCCAAATGGCCAGAATGTCACCAAGAAATATTATTTTGGTATTAATCCTGTGTGAACCGTCTTTGTAAGCCAAGTAATGAAATTGGTAGACGTATTTTGGTATTTTGTAATGTGTTTTGAACTAAATTTTATGTGTATGGCTGGAGTATCACATCCAAGAAAGCTTACACTGCTGCATGATGATGCACCCTTGCATAAGACCAGGAGTTGGCAAACTTTTTTAGGAAAGGGCCAGATTATAAAAAAAATCAGGTTTGGTGGGCCAGGTTGTAAACTTGAATAGGTATATTTTTTAATTTTTTTAATAGGTACAGGTACTTCTACTCATAAAGCAAAACCAAAAATAAAGTTATTTTTTATTAGGAAATGATATTTTTACATACATAATATTTATACACATTATTGCTGATACTTAAAAACAAATAAAAACATTTTTAATGAACTTATTATAGAATGGTGAAAATTTGTACTAATGTGAAGAATGAAATTGTTTCTTCTGAGATAATATTTCTATCATTTTGGACTTCCAAATTAGTAATTCCTATCATTCCCACAGGCTGGATTTGGTCCACGGGCCATAGTTTGCCGACCCCTGCATAAGAATTTTGCTGTTTGTCAGCTTTTGGCTCAAAAATATATTGTAACCTTTGACCATCACCCTAGTCTCTTAATCTGAAACTTAAAATTCAAATGAACTCATTAGAAGGACATTCCAGAGATTGAGGCTACAGCAGTACTGAACCAAGTGCCAAAACAGGAGCTGAAATAGTCTTTTGAAATGCTCATTACATGTTCTGAACATTGTATTGCTGTAGAGCAGCGGTTTCCAACCAGTGGTCCGTGAAAGATTTAAAACTTTTATTCATTTTAAGTTATTATTCCCACATTAATACAAACTGAATTTAATTTTTACAAAAAATGTTATGTTTTCTATTATAATAGTATTGTTAAAGCATGTTACTCTTGAGTTTAACGATTACTTATGTTAAAAGTTTTGATTAAAGTTTATTTTTAGATTGACAGAGTTCATTTTTCTTAAACCTTGTGGTCCCTGTTAACAACAATGAAATCAAAGTGGTCCCTGGTCAAAAAAGGTTGGGAACCACTGCTGTAGAGAGAGTTTATTTTGAATAAGTAAGCATATTTATAAAAATATTTCTTATAGCTTTCTCTTCTTAGAGCAAAAGTTTAGTTTTTTTTTTAGACCACCTGTGTATGTACTGTACATATGAGTATCATGTACTCTCCCATTTGTAGGATCACACAAAGGAAGAAAACATTTATTGTCCTTATAATTGATACAATATCCTCTACACATTGCTTTATAAATATGATAATTGGTGATTGATTGAGAAAGAGATTTCTTGTGTTTGATTTTTTAGAAAGTTTTTAACTTTTACTTTTTTAAATATAAAACCTTTTTTACCTTATGCAAATACACTGATTTCATTGTTTTAATTTTTATAAATATGAAATGCTTCTGCATATCGTATGTGTTGGCGATTTCCTATTTTTTAGATGATTCAAGCCATTCAATACTTGTAGAATCTTGATTAGCAATGGTATATGCTGCTAAGGGGGTTATTGGGTTGTATTTCCTAATGTTGTCTTGGTGTTCTTTTAAGCATTGTTTCATGGATCTCAGGATGGCCCTAACATAGCAGAAATAGTATGTGAGTCTGTTGTCTGTTAAGGGTATGTTGTAAACACTTGGGACCAGTTTCATGTCCAGAGGATTCTTATTATTTCTTAACAACCAATAAACAGTAGGTTTTTTCTGTAGTTGATGCTATGACCAATAGTATCTTATCTTAAAGATGTTCCATAGGGGGAATGGTCTAGTCAACAATTAGGCATTCAGCCTGTGAATTCCTGGGATGCCCTTCCATTCTGTGTTGGAATGCATCAATGAGGGTTTTGATAGTCCTGCATCTGTAACCAAATCTCGCACCAATGGAAATGATGTAATCCAATTCTTTGTTTCTATCACGGGTGTCTGTGCAGTGTGTGTGCGCTCTCCTGATCAATGCCCTGAATGCTGCTAGTCTATAGTGGAGTGGGTCATGGAAATGCCAAGGAATGAACAATGGATTGTACGAAGGTTTTCTGTAAATGCTTGTGAAGATGCTATCACTCCTGAGTGTTAGCATAATGTCCAGAAAATGCATTTTCCTATCACTCTCCTGCTTCATATCCAGTGAGACTCTGTATGGGTTGTTATTAATGTCATTTATAAAATTTTGGACAATGGGATGTTTTTTCCAAATGATGAGAACATCATTTATGTATCTAGCATACAGACAAATGTTGGATACATATTTGGGCAGGATGGAAGTCTCCAGGGATCTAAGGACAATTTCACATCTCTGCATTGGGATACCCCTGTTCTGTATTACACTAACAATACTGTAGTAAATCACTCACAATACCTGTAGTATACTATCAGGTCAGTCCATAAGTCCATGCGCATTTTTATGACCTTGAGAAAAATCTTGTTTTGCTGTTAAAAATGTCAGTCTAATGTGATAATTTTTACACTGAAGTGTTAAATTGGATCTCATTCATATAATACTGTTCAGAATTGTGAACATTTCAGTTGTTTATTTTCGTTAAAATGGAAGTAACCGATGAATATAAAAGACATGTTTTATACTTTTTATTTTTAAGTGGTGAGAATGCTACAAATGCAGCCAAAAAAATAAATACTGTACATAATCAAATTGTAATTAGTGCAAGGACTGCGCAGAAGTGGTTTGAAAGATTTAGAAACAATGATTTTAGTGTGGAGGATAAGGCTCGTACTGGAAGACCCGTTGACTTTGATGATGATGCTCTCTCTGCACTAGTTGAAGCAGAACCATCTTTAACAGTTGATGAAATTGTGGAACGTTTAAATTCATCCCATGGAACTGTTCATAGACACCTACAACAAATCAGAAAAGTTTCAAAGCTAGGAAAATGGATACCACATGAACTGTCAATAGCTAACCGACAACAACGTGTAAACATTTGCACGTCTCTTTTATCCCGTATTGCTTTAGAACCTTTTCTTGGTAGGCTGGTTACTGGAGACGAAAAATGGATCCTCTATAATAATGTGACGAGAAAAAGACAATGGATGGATCGCGACAAGCAGCCAAAACCGACTGCAAAAGGTGGGTTGCATCCAAAAAAAATTCTTTTGTCTGTTTGAGTGGGATATGTCAGGTGTAATTCACTTTGAGCTGTTAGAACCTAATCAAACAATTACAGCTCAAATGTATTGTGAGCAATTAGAGCGTTTAAATGAAAAATTGAAAAAAAATCGACCGTCGTTAGTGAACAGAAAGCAGGTTCTCTTGCAGCATAACAATGCCAGACCACACGCTGCAAAAATAACTGTACAGAAACTTGAAAGCTACAACTGGGAAATTTTACCTCATCCACCATATTCGCCAGATATTGCTCCCAGTGATTATCATCTTTTTCGCAGTTTGCAGAATTTTTTAAAAGGGAAAACTTTTGAGGATGAGAACAATGTAAAAAAGGCTATTTCTGAATATTTTGATTCAAAACCGAAATCATTTTACGAAGACGGGATTAAAAAGCTACCATCAAGATGGCAAGAAATTGTACAAAATAATGGTGAATACATTATAGATTGAAATAAAATTTAATTAAAATTTTTTGCTGCTTTTTTTGTAGATAAAAATACGCATGAACTTATGGACTGACCTGATACTTTCATTATCACCTCATTTATTCTTTCAATGTATCCAAACTAACATGATGCTGATTTATTTGCTTTCTTGCAGACATTTTTTTTCACTTTGCACTCTTTTAGTACATCAACATTGTTAACACGATCATAATTGCCATACAATTTAATTTCTCAAATAACACATTTCGAAGTAGTTATGACATTTAGTTTTGTTTTGCCATATCCATGTTTCATTTTTTTTATAAATCTACACTGTATTTCCTCTTCCTTTTTCAAATATAATCACTTTCATTCTTTCAGTCAGAATTTTTCCACATATTTTACCAGGTATGCAAACTTATTCCTTGAAAATTTCTACAGTCGCTTTAGCTTTTCTTTATACAATGGTACAATAACTGCACTTTTCTAGTTCATAGGAAATCTGTTTTTTTCCCAACACAACTTACATGATTTTATTGTTTCTTCTATCACACATTCACATCATACTTCAACATTTTAATACTTATATTGATAATCTTAAAATATAATAATTCTGATATTTCAGTTATTTGTATTGATACTGGTATTTTGGTGTTATGTTTTTTACTTCCCTAGTAAGTACTAGTCACTGGAATTGAAGTGCAAACTGCATATATACATACATTGTTTGAGTCTAATCCAGCAACTTCAACCTTTAAATTTCCGGTACAAACGACGAAAATTAACAGAAAAAACTAACGTTTTCGAATCTCCATCGAGATCTTCTTCAGGTTCGTTAATGGAATGTCATGAGAATAGAACTCTTTTGAAGTTCAAAAATCGAACATCTCCAGCGTGCGATGACGATGCAAAACATAAGATTGATATAATAGACCTGAGTCTACTAACGTAACGTCGCAAAATATCAATGCAGGAAATAAAACCATGTCTACCATCGTGGATTGACCTCCGAGATGTATCGCCACGCGTACGATAAAACGTTGCTGTCTTTGTAATTAATGCATTTCCCCGATTTGGTAGCTCTGTAAATCTCCAGGGTCTCCAATGCCCTAATGTGGTCCGTTTTGAACGACTTCTTAATGAGGGTGGCGTTATCGAAGTCCGCTTTTACATCGGGGTCCGTGGCATACGTCGACAGGGCGGTGGTGTGCCTTTTTTTGGCAACGTCATTCTTATGTTCAGAAACCCTTTTTTGGAGGGATCTCTTGGTAGAACCAATATATACTAGGTCCCTTTGGAATCTGTGGTCTCTTAACGGGATACTATAAACGCCCGGTGCCCTTAAAATGCTCGGTTTGTCCTTGGCGTTTCTGAGAAGCGAATAGATAGATGGCGTTCTCGTGTACGCTAACTTGGTGCCCTTCCTTAGCGCTATTTCCCTGTACAAGGAATGGAGGTCTTTGTTGTATAGTACAACCGTGTGCTGGTCGGGGCTCGAGTTAGGATCACTTCGCCCTGCGGAGGTGTGATGCGCTGTGTTTATATTACAACACTTACGAGCTAAATTGCGGATAAGGCTACTTTTGTATCCATGGCTAGTGGCAATGTCTTCAATGTGTTTTAGCTCTGCGATCGTGTCTTCCCTTTTAGTATTATGGGTGAATGCCCTATTTACTAACGCCCTGAACGCCGCAATTTTATAAGGGTACGGATCCTCCGACCTAGCGGGTATGTACATAGGTAGGTAGCCGGGTTTGTAGTACACCCGCGTTTCAATATTGTTTATATCGAGCTGAATGGAGACGTCTAAAAAATGCACTCTGGTGTCCGATATTTGATCAAGCTTGAGCGTTAGACCAAACGGGTTGTTATTTACGATGTGCAAAAAATCATCGACCTTCGGCTCGCCCTTCCATATGATAATCACGTCATCCACGTACCTACGGTACAAAATAATGTCAGGTGTAAACATGGGAACGACATCCCTCTCTAATTGCCGTATAACCAACTCACATAGGTCGCCCGAAATTGGGCTCCCCATGGGTACCCCCCTTTTTTGTAGATATGTGGTATTGCCGAACCTAAACAGCGAATTGTAGCACATTAGGTGTGTGAGTTCCAGTACATGCTTGCGGTGTGCCGGAAGACTATATTTGGCCAGCAAGACGTCCCTGAGGGCGCAAAAGCAAGGCTGGAGTTTGATGGATGGATACAGAGCCTGAAAATCAAGCACCGTGAGGTGAGCGCTCTCTGTTAGCTGTGTATGTTTCAACGCGTCGACCAGCTCTCTGGAGTTCTTCACCGTTAAAGCATACTGTTCTAGATGTCCAGCCAATATGCGGTGTAATTTGTTCTCTAGAATTCTAGTCGGGGCTCTAGCTTTATCCAGTATTGGTCTGAGGGCCGGCGTAGGCTTGTGCGTTTTCGCAAAAGCAAAGAGCCTGGGCGTATCTGGTGACGCGACCACCGCCCTGTCCAAACCTTGCGCTTTTGCAAGGGGTGTGCTCGTGAACCGTACCACCCGAGCCTGTAGCTTGTTCACATAATTATCAGTCACCTGCTCACATTCAGTATCCGCGATGTATTGCATCATCATTGTCTTGTAGGTCTCTTCCTTGAGTAGAACCAATGCCCTGTTCTTATCCGCCCTTAGTAGAATAATACGTTCTTCTGCAAGCCATTTCTTGGTTCTTCTTATTTGCCACCATAAGTTCACTTTTTCATTACGCCTGCTATGGTTTATTTTCATGGCCGCCCTCCATCTGTAATGCTCCTTGTAGACCTCATCCAATCCGTGCACCATTCTTTCAATATCCGGCATAACTGTTTCCAGCATTGGTCTCGACGAGCCCGGAGTATACATCGGGCCGTGCGCCATAGCTTCGATTAGGCAAGCTGGAGGAACAATGCCGTCCCAGCAGACAAGTGGTGTGGGGGGTGCCTTTCTCCTGTTGGGTTTTTGTTTACTCATTATCCACTCCAATTTCTTCTTGTACTTACGGGCCAATTTTCTTGCCAATATTTCTTGAAAGACGGCTACCTTTTGATTTTCAAGTTGTAGGAACGCCCGGTTATGTTCAAAGAGGTCGTCTTCTGCTTCGATCACCTTGTTGAGGCAAAATCAAAAGGTAGCCGTCTTTCAAGAAATATTGGCAAGAAAATTGGCCCGTAAATACAAGAAGAAATTGGAGTGGATAATGAGTTGGCCTGTATTTTACTTTATATGTCAGGACCCTATAGACCAAAAATTTTTAAATTTGGCAGGAATACTTCTACTTATGGGACATTGCTGCTATTACATTTTGGAGATTATAAGTCAAGAAGAGACAGAAGGGGTAGGAAATCATATCTTGATGGAGTCAGACTTAATTTTATTAGCATTTACAACTTTTTTAAGAATTCATTCCTACCCCAAAATAAGGCATTTGCCTTTTTATAATTACTATTAAACATCTCAAATGCTATTCTAATAAAAAGTTAATTTTATTTTGGTGTTAAATGTTTTTTCAGTCTATTTGACTCATTTTCAGATACATCTCCAAACTTAATCAAACATAACTGAATTTCTAATAACAGTGGAACTAGTGTTTGAGATATAATACAGTAACATGGGGTTGGAACTGGAGGATGATGATAATGCTATAAAAATTGTTTTTTAATAAAATCTCACAACAGATGGTACTGCACAATTTTAACTTTGAGCCATACTGTGTTTCCTCCTATAATAATCCATTTTTAAACGTAAATATTTTTATTTTTGAAAAATAAAGAAATAATTGTTTGTTGGAGTATAAAATATTTATTTTTATATTTATAATATTTTCCCACTGAATTATGAATTAAAACATAAAATAAAAATGAAATATTATCATCTATATTAAATGTTTATTTTAAGTTTCCAACTGTTTAAATTTACCACAAAGGAATGTTTTCATTCTGTATTTGGACAGCTTCAGCTTCCTAACAAATATCAGTCACTGTTCAAACTAAATTTGAACTTTGAACCCTTAGTTTGAACAGTGACTGATATTCAGGATGAAAACACTCCTTTGTGGTAAATTTAAACAGTTGGCTATCTGGAATAAACATTTAATATAGATAATATGGATTCAGAAACCCAAGAGGTAATATTTGTTAAAAATGAAATATTCAATTTTGATTACTGTATATCAAACACATCTTATTACAGAGAGACTTCATTTAATACGTTGAACAAACGTTTTCAACCCACTCAAGGGGTCATCATCAGGTTATTGATGTTACATGAACTTTTACAATTGTTCTTTTAGAATTGTTTTTATCGAGTCACCCAGGAATTTGAATTCATCATTATGTTAAATTCAAAATATACAAAATAGAAAACATCCAATTAGTCCATTAAATACCGAAATTGAACTAATCGAAATAAATATAAGTAAATAAAATACAATAAAAATAAATAAAATAAATGCTAATATAAATATAACAACATTGGGTTTTTTTACATCGACTCTGTGCCTTTTGTTAAACTATGAGCTCTTTTTTGATTACATACTTCCAAGCTGAAGGTAATAAGGTGTGTTTGATATACAGTATTCAAAGAATCTGAGTATAGGTTAAGATTCAATTTTGAAATGAAAATGAAATTAATAAATATTTATGAAAAACTGGAAGAAAGTGAAGTTTGAAAAAATAAAAATATTTAAAATTTTATATCAAGATGAAATATTGCTTTTAATGAAGTGAAAATACAAAATATTAAAAAAACATTCAAACTCTTTCAAGCTTAATCACTCATTTTCAAGACCATAAAGAATGAGTTGTTATGCTTGGAAGTACTTGAAGTTTTTAATTTTTTGTATTTATTACTCCATTAAAAGCAATACTTTTTCTTTTTTATATATTGTAGTGGAATTGTACTTTAGTCTAAAATTTTATATGATTAATTGGGCTGCAATTTGAAAAAATGTAAACCCATGAATTCCCACAATCGTCCATTCATACATCTGTCTGTCTTTCCTTAATCTTGAGAATGTAGTTAGATAGATGAGAGACAAGACTAGATATGGAAATCTTAGGGGCAGGAGACCCCAATTAATTATGTATGAACTTCTGATGCAAACCGGAAGTCATGTTATTTTAATTCCAAAAATTTTCCCTGAAAGGTGTTAGATAGATGACCATCATGACTCTATTGTTAAAGGAAAAGTATGATGTACAGAGGCAATCCACTATTAATTTGAGGTGGAAAGCCTATATTTTAAGTGAAATAAATTAAAAATAATATTAAAAATTGCAGCCTGGCATTGTGATGATGTCACAATAAATAATTACTCGTATATTATTAAGGTTGTTTTAAAATTGTGAAAATTTGTAAATTTCAATTATCAATTGTTTTTATTGAAAAATTAAAAATAGCATTAGTAGTAACTGATGATGGTTATAGCATAATGTTATATATACTGGAAGATGAGATCAGACCAGAGGTCTTGGTAGTGTAATTGGCAATGCATCCGCACAGTAAGCGACAGTTGTGGGTTTGAGTCCTGCTCTGTGCTGATTCTTTTCTTCCAGTTTAATCTAGATTATCTAATTAAAATTATAATTATTAAATTTATTAAGAGATAGCACATAATGCCTCCCTCTAGTATCAACTTGTTTGGTAATTTATTAATATTATAGTCATTATATAGCCCAATAGCATACCGCAGTAGTTGACTTTAGTAGCATTTATATATATATCTTACTGGCCAAACTAGTTTGTCCTATGTATGTCAGGCCAAACCAGTTTGTCCTAGGCAAAACTAGTTGTGTTGTGTCACTTCTAATCAATACCGTTTTTGGTTAATGTTACCCTAGGTATCGAAGATGGTGGCTCGTCTCTGATTCCAGCAATCAGAAAACAGAACAGTGGGGATGCATGTTCTAACCTAACCTAACCTATTATAATAAATTACCAAAATTATTAGAATAGGTTAGGTTAGGTTAGAGTGTGCATACCCACTGTTCCCAGTCTTCTGATTGCTGGAATTGGAGACGAGCCGCCACCTTCGATACCTAGGGTAACATTATCCCTGTTTTTTATAATTAAGTAGACTATGTTTGAATAAATATTGTTCATCTGATTGATTGCCTTTTAATTTTATTTTAACCATTAACATACTTGAATAATAATTCTAAACCAGTTTGGCCTGAAATCGGGTTTGACTGTGTTCAAACGAAAGTGATTCGAAGTGTTGCATACGAACAGTTTTCAATGTATTTTCGTGAAACAAACGCGATAGTGAAGGTTTATGTACCACGCATGTGCATGCACAACCAGATTTGTGATAACTTCATTCATAAGGACGTGGCATTCATTTAAAAATGGCTGCTGTGGATGCAACTGCATCCAAAACGGATCAGCAAGCTGTAATTAAGTTTTTAACACTGGAAGGGTGTAAACCGGTGGGTCTTCATCGCAGAATGCTGGCTGTGTACGGTGACACGTGTGTGTCGAAGCCCACGGTGACGAGGTGGGCGAGAATGTTTAGTGACGGTCGACACAAGACAAGGGATTTGCCACGGCCCGGTCAGACGCACAAAGTTGTGACAGAGAAGCTGATTATGGACAATGACACTGCAATCAAGGGAAATCGACGTTGAAACATTCGTGACATTGCAAATGAGTTAAACGTTTCCATTGGTACTGTTCACAATACAGTAGAGCATCGATTATCTGACTTAATTGGGGACTGGGGTTGGTTGGATAACTGAAAAGTCGGATAACCGAAAAGTATGAAAAAATACATTATTAGTATAGTGTATTAGTCCTGGTTTAAATACTAACCTCCCTTTCATGGTCGAGCCAGTGCTGCCAGCTAAAACATGCAAAAATTTAACAAAAATAATACTAAAGTAACCAAGACATAACCAAATATTGTAGCGCCACATCACTAGCGGACATTTGAATTTGTCAACAAGAACAGGTCGGTTAACGATAAGTCGGTTAATTGGGGGTCGGATAATCGATGTTCTACTGTATTGTCACCTGCAGTTCTGAACTGGTTCCACGATCAACCGACATCGTTCTTCGTGGACGGAATTCGTAACCTTCCTAAGAAATGGGACGCCTGCCTAAACGCCATGGGTGATTTCTTTTAACAAACTTTGTATGCATTTCACTCATTAAATATTGTTTTTTCTATCTATGTATCTGTCTCATTTCTGTCCCTACGCATCTCATGGATACACACCTCGAATCACTTTCATTTGAACACCCCTTATATAAAGAATCCTTAGTTCATTACTTTTGAGATCTTTTGAGATCACTTAATGAACTAATAACTGTTGTCTAGAAATTTCTAAAGACATGTTGTTTTTATTTTGTTTAGTTAGGAATAAAGAAAAAAGTTTTTAATTTATTTTTATTTTTTTATATTGGTGTTTAGTTATTTTTTGATTATTTTATAGATTTAATTATCTTATTATCTAAAGAATAAAGTTTAAAATCATACAAACACAACCTTTTGTATGTTTCCAGCACTAACTTTACTCACAGAATAAACATTTTCAGCCCAATTTAAAGGTCTACTTCAAGTTAGAAGCCATTCCAAAGAGCTGTGTTGAGTTTTAACTTGAAGCAGGCCTGTAAATTGGGCTGAAAATGTTTGTTTTATGTGTAAAGTTACTGCTGGAAACATACAAAAGATTTGTTTGCATGATTTTACACAAGAAATTCCAGCTTTTAAAAGATAACTGTATTTGAATAAAGTTTACATTTCAGAAACTTTTCTGTAAATGAAATATGTTGTGTTATGTAAGATGATTATCATGAAGATTAGGAATATTATGTTGATTGAGTAATTGATAATTAAATTGATGATTTTAATAGCTTAAATAAAAAGTTTAAAATTTCATTGAAATCAGATTTATTTATAAAAGTAATTAATGATATTCTACATTTAAGCTTTAATTGATTATATTAAGAGATATTTGAGATTTGTTTTTATAATAATATAATTTTATTGTGTTGATAAATAATGATTTTAATTTTAAAAAAATTTATTGTGTGGGGTTTTTTATTTAAATTTGTAGAAATTTGAGTAGTGAAAAAAACTATAAATATGCCAAAAAGGAGAAGAACTCATGGAAATGATGAAGGAAAGGATCAAGAAGAGCTTGTAAAGAAAAGACGTCGCATGCAGTTTGATGTGGTAAGTATATTAACTTCTTTAAGAATTTAATTTAAAATTAATTTTATACATAATAGTAGATATATTCAATTTTTTATGATTTAGAGCTGTGGTTCTCAACTGGTATGCCATAAATTTCTCAAAGAGTGCTACAACATTTTAAAATAGTATTTAAAAATAATAACTTTTTATTGTATTGTATATTTTTTATTTAGAAAATGCAGAACTTTGATATCTTATTTTGTTATATACATCATAATTATAATTAAAGATAATAATTAAAGAGAAGGTATTCAGATTTCTCTGTAGAAAGAACTGTTAGGCAAATCTTAACCATATTTGGTATACATACTGTTTTGTGTATGTAGTTTTAATTTTTGGGAACAAATTTTACTTTAAAATTCAGCAGCCAGAGCAAAATTTGGCAATGCTATTTCCTTCATAGGGCATACTGTATATGTTTTCAAATGAATTTTGGGTATAAAAGGAGTTACAAAATATTCTTCATAATTAACCAAAACGCTCTAACTTGTTACCGGTGTGCACTCTCCAGATGACCATCATCACAAAAAAATCAACGGAAATTGATTGTTTTTTTGTGTTGATGGTCGTCTGGAGAGTGCACACCAGTAACAGGTTAGAGCATTTTGGTTAATACGTTCCAGTGTTGAGGCAATGATATGTAATTCTTCATAATTCTTTGACAGGTGAACAGTCATGGTACTCACTTTACCTAATCATTCATTACTTATTAAACTCTGCTGTCAATGAAACAGCAATGCCAACTCAGCACTTACAGAATTTTGACACTTAAAAGATTTATGAAGAGGTCTCCTGATTGTTGGGAATCTTAGGAAAATGACTTTGCATCTTGAGAAGATTGGAATTTTTCCTGTAAAACCAGGTCAGGATTGCAAACCATTTGGACCTCTGAAAACAGAAGATATTGCTACTGCAGTAGGAGCACAGAATGAAAAATTTCCATGGTAGTAGTAGTGCATGTGCAATATTACAGCAATCAAACATTCCCTACTGACAATGTGAAAAGTTCTACAAAAATCTTGCATTTTTATTCTTACAAGATATTCCCGTAGTCAACAATTAGTTTTCTGATGGTAATGATAAGCAGAAAACATTTTCCATGACATTTGTAATTTGAATGATGTAGATGATACATGCCCCTGGCAAATTGTATGGCATGATGAGGCTCATTTTCATTACATGGTGATGTAAACTCACACACTAAAAACCTTTTTTATATCCCAGTACAAATAGCTTTATCTAAAGCTATTCGTACTGAGATATAAAAAAGATTTTTAGTGTGTTAATTTATCCTTCCCAGGGATTGTGCGAGAAGTTGATGTAAACTCACAACTGCTGTATTTGGTCTGATGAAAATCCATACATTCACCAACAAAGTTACCATGGTACTTAGCAAAGATAATAGTGTAGAATGGTTTCAAAGTGTCTTTTATTATTGATTCTTATTTTTTTGGAGAAAACTATGCACTAGGCAAGTGACATGTTTTGGTAATGTCACTAGTTATAGAGATATGCTCAAAAACTTTGTCATTCTAACACTACAGCAGAGAAATTGTCTGAACATTATAATCTTTATGCACAATAGTACATCTGTGCATTTTAGTTTAAATGTGCAAGCCTTATTGTAACAAGAGTTTGCATGAGTGTGATTAACCAATCATTTCCAATGATCATGATTGTCAGTCTGAATCCCTGACTTTTGATTATGGGCTGCCTAAAGAGGTTTGTTTATCAAGACTATGTTCTAACATAGCTGTCTTAAAAGACATAATTTTACATCTGACAATTTTATGCAGGTCAGTTGCTTTTTGTCTTAAAGTGTGATGTTCATTAAATGCAACATTTAGATGGAGTTGGAAGGAGAGTAGCTATATCGGGTTGGCATTGATCATGCTATACATCATGCCATACATTAAAGATATAAAGGGCTTTATGTGCTCTCCATATCTTTGATGTAATCATCAATTGCACATTCTACACCTGTAATTATATCTGTAATTAAAATAGAATTATTGCAATTTTGTTCTTTAGCTCCCAAAATTCATTAAAAAAACAAACATAATATACACATTAAGAGGACAGCAGTACAAAATTTTATCCTATCAGCCAATATTTGAAGTAAAATTTTTTTTCAACAATTGAAACTACATACTTAGGATAGTATGTATACCAAATTTGGTTGAGATTTGCATAATAGCTCTTTCTACAGAGAGCTCTTTAATTCAGAGAAATGCTCTTTAATTATGATCATTCTGTACAATACATAAGGGATTTCTGATGTAACATTGACTTGTTCCATCAAAATTATGCATTTATTATCATTTTAAAAAGCTGAGAATTGCAGATTTAAAATATTCAGACATTTAAAAATATTTCAGTAAAGTTTTGATGTAGTAATATTTAAATGTTTTTGAATGTAGTAAAATTGATTTCATTTTAATTTGTTAAAGTTTTCATATCTAATGATAATTTTTTAAGAAATATCATATTAAAATTATATTTTTATAATAAAAGGATCATCATGGAGATGGTAATGAAGAAGATAACCCATATGAAGAATTATTCACAGCAGTGATGACAGCCACTGATAATGAGGGAAGATCTTTAAGCACTATGTTTCAGCTGTTGCCATCTAAAGTGGTAAATTTTAATTTAATATAATAAAAATGAATTTTGATATCATAAACCAACATCTACAAACCCAATGTACACACATAATAAGCCAGCAACTACTGGATAATATCAGGCTATTATATTATGATTATTTTAAATTAATTACTAAATAATTTGTCACTAGAGGAAGGCATTAGGCACCATTTCTTATTAAATTTAATAATTAAATTGCATAACTGGCAATGCAACTGCATGGTAAGCAGGAGTTGCGGGTTCAAGTCCTGCTTCAGGCTGATTCTTTTCTTCCAGAATTTTCTAATATATTTAATTTAATTATGATTATTAAATCTAATAAGAGATGGCACCTAATGCCTCCCTCTAATGACAAATTATTTAGTAATTAACTTAAAATAATTGCAACATAATAGCTCAATATTATCCAGTAGTTGTTGGTTTATTACATTTTAATATCAGTTTTTGAAAAAAGTAATATTCATTAGCAAGAATAATTGTATAAGAAATATTTAAATTTTATTTTTATTAAAGTAAAAGTTTTTATAAAATTGTTATTTTATGACTGAAATTCTAAAACACCAGTTGCTAAATTAAAAATTTGATTGTGATTGATTTGATATTTTCCATAAGGTATGTAACTTTTCTTCCTTTTATTTCATATAAAATTATCAGGTGCTCCTCCACTTTGCTATCTACATGTGATGTGACATTGATTGCAACCTTTGTGTGTGCCATGAAACATGATAGTGAATGATGCATGCTCAATGCTGTTTTCAATATTCAGAGTAAAGATGTTTTATTCTTTGTGCTATAGAATGGATTCATGGGAAAAATTTTCTTTTGGGGATTTAATGAAAAAAAAAAGGTGCTTGAAAGTTTTGGGGGTATAATTTGAAAAGGAAAATAAGAAAATGTATGTTTGAGTTGTAAGAAATAAATTAAATAAATTACCAGGTATGGATAACAAAATAATGTTAATAACTCTGTTTTGTTATCCATCTAATTTCAGGCTAGACCTGGAACAAACTGGATAACCAAACATGTTTATACAGGGTGGTTATAATTAAAGTTGCCCTACTCAGACCTGTCTAGAGATCGTTCTCATGGACGTATTTTGATGAAACTTGGTATATATGTTATATGGACCATGGGGAAAAGGAAAATGCAAAAAAAAATATTCAATTCGAATTTTCACCACTAGGTGAAAAAATGGCACATGAACAAGAAACACAAAATGGAAACACAGAAAAGGTTTTTATTCACAACATTTGTTCAATGTGCAATCCATTTGCATCAATTATGTGTTCAAAATGCCTTACAATGGTGTTGTTATCCATCTATTTACATGCTACATTGTAACTAAAAGGAATGAAAGTGGATAACACAGACATTAATAAATGTGTTTTGTTATTCATCTGCAGTATTTGCAGTATTTGTTTGATTGTTTGAATGGTGTTGTTTATTTGAGAATTGCCACTACGTTATCGACGAATCCACTCAATTCCTCCATTTGACCGAACAAACAATAATTAAACAATTAACTCCCGACTGGAAAGGCCATCCTTGACAGTGGGCAGGTCTCGCTGACCTGTAAGCCGCGAAAAAGGAGGTACAACTTCGTCCTACTTCCTGGTGATCCCACACTACTACAAATTTTTTTTTTTTTACTGTTTCTTAAATCTGCCCACAAAAAAATTCAACTCCTTTTTTCATTAACTCTCCAAAAGGAAACGTTTTTCCTAGTGATTAATCTGGCTCTAGCTTCCTGAAACCTTTTCTTCCTTATTAATGGAAATCCAAAGACAATGAAATTGAGTGCATGCTGTTTACCCTTGCAACACGAGTATGTACAATGTTCACAATCTTGTCGCATCATATGTGGCTAATAAAGTGGAAGAGCATTAAAAATTTGCTTGTGATTGATTTGATATTTTCCATAAGGTATGTAACTTTTCTTCCTTATATTTTATATAAAATTATCATTAATATTTCATAAATTGTAAGATAAATTAAATTTATACTAATTTTTAAGATTTTTGATATAATTAAAAAGTGCAAATCTCTTAGGTAAATATTGTATAGTTGTTTCATACAGTGCAGTTTTTTAGTAATAAATTTGAATCAGATTACATATGAAAGTTTTATTTTTGTTTTTGTGAAATATTTAATTTATTTCTGAAAATATTCATTATTTATGAAGTAGTATGGAATTGTATAGTTTTTGATTTAAATTCAAAAAGTAAGTATATAAGTAAATTAATATACAGCAAAGTTGTTGACTTTTTTTTATAATAACAAAATATTTTAAATTAAAAAATAAATAATAAATTTTGCATACTACATCAAAGAGTTGGATTTTTATGACTCTTTTCAGACTAAGATTAATCAAATAATTATAAAATTCATTACAAAAAGTAAGCAGTGACATAATTTTTTTTACAAAATTTTATAATCAAAATTAATTTTAAATTACAGTAGAGCATCGATTATCTGACTCAATTGGGGACTGGGGTTGATCGGATAACTGAAAAAAACGGATAACCGAAAAGTATGAAAAAATACATTATTAGTATATTAGTGTATCCCATGTAATTAGTATATTAGTATATTGCTATTAACCTACTTTGCGTTGAATTTTCATTGATGTTAAGCCTAACTAAATTTTAAAAAAAATAATAATCGCTGCTATTGTATCGTTAAAAATTGTAGCCAAGACATAGCCAAATATTGTAGCGCCACATCACTAGCGGACATTTGAATTTGCCGACTAGAATGCAATCGGTTAACCGATGTGATGGTTGATCAGGGGTCGGATAATTGATGCTCTACTGTAGTAAATAATTTAGAAGCTTCTGAAAGAAAAGATTGACTTGGAACATATTTTGAATTCACAATTCTTGCAGGTTTATTACCAGTTACACTGTTCAGATCTCTCATTCAGTCTTTACTTCTAGACATTTACATAGTGAAATTATAATTTAGTATATAAATCTGATGCAAAAATTAAATCAGAATGCTATATAGCTTATAGGATTTAAAGTTCAAGTATTACTCTGTGTTCATTTTTTTTTCTTTTTTTAAGATTTTTTATAAATAATTTATTAATTTAAATCAATTGTTTATAACAGTGGTGCCCAACCTACAGTTCTCAGGCCAAATCTGGTCTTTGGTACATGTAAAGTTGGCCTACAAACACATTTGACAAATCTTGAAAATAAATAAATTTTAAGGAAATTTGAATTGTTGAATATGAATTATTTGGCTAATATATTATTTACAGTCTGTAATATGAGTTTAATTGAGTAACTATTATAAATGACTGAAATAGATATACTTTTTATATATATGGAATATGAAAAATACTTGTGGTCCACTTACCTATGATTTATGCACAATATGGTCCACCAGTCAAAAAATTTGGACAACACTGGTTTTCAAGGTAGCAACATCATCACTATTTGTCATCATCCAAATTTTATATAATTTGATTGAATTTAGCCTTAAAAATAGTCTACAAATAAACTGGCTCTTTGATTCAATATGTATAATTCAGAACAAGCTAGTTTTTGTTTAAATAATAATTATGTAATGATGATTAAAATCTGTTGAAAATACACAGTAAGACCCTGCTTAACATTGCCTTGATTAATGTTGATTCAATATAATTCAGTCTGCTCGAAGCCTAAGAAAAAGCTTAAAATTTATGCTGATTTAAATTATTGCAGCATTTCGTTGATTTGTATATAATAATATTATTTATGAACATGAACCAATCAGCAAAGGTGGCAATTCATCATAGCACTGTACTTTCCTTAAATTTATGTTTATTTGGTGCAATTTTAGAAAAAATAAAACAACATGGATGCCATAGGCAGTAGTGACTTCACTTGGCAAGGATTAACTGATAAATGCTTGAACAGTGTGGAAAAAGGTATGGCCAGAGGTATCCAAGAATTCACAACAAGAGGAGGATATCATTGACCAAATTGTCCACCTAATGGATACAGCAGGACTAGGAGATGTAGACAAGAAGGATACTGAGGAGTTAATTGAAGGTCGTTGTTGGTAAGGCTTTCACCAGAAACCTGCAGTATCTTGCAGGTTTCTGGTAAAAGCCTTACCAACAACAATCTTCAAAAATTGACAGAACTAGGAATTCATGTAGAACTGGAAAATAGTGATTTTGAAGATGAAGAACCTAAAGAATTTCTCTACAGATTTTCTTAGTAAAACTTTGGTAACGATAACCGAAATCATTGATCAAATTGTAACAAATGATCCAGATTTTGAAAGGAGTGCAAAAGCAAGACAAGGCATTTTGGATGCAATCTCTTGCTACCAACATTTGCTTAAGGAAAGAAAAAGAAAGCAACAAATGAAACTACGTGACTTTATTGCAAAAACAAGAATTTCAGAAGAGCCAGGACCTTTATCACAAAAAATGAACTTTACATTTCTGTGTGCATGGCAAATTGTTTGTTATTTAACATATATTATGCAAATTAGTGTTAGTGTTATTTAACATATATTTGCAAATTAATATAAAAATAATTTAAAATTAAAGCAAAACCTGTTTATTTTTGGTCACGTGTTCTCCTTTACCTATTTATTCTGTGTTAAAATGACCTCATTTAATGCTGTTTTGTTTAGCGCTTTGTCATCTAGGAATGCATCTCCTGCATTAAGCAGGGTCTTAGGGATTGCAATTGCTGGATCCCTCATCCAGCTGGATCCAGCGCATTCTTTGGCCTACTGGATCCGCAAATACTCAATTAACTTTCTAAATAATTGCGCAAAAGTCTACGTTGTCGCGTTGCCGCTTTGCTAACTATTAGACTGCTACTAATTACTTACTAATTATTTACTCACTACTTTACTAACACTAATAATTAAATTACTTATAAATAAACTATACCTTAATCAATCCAGCAAAATTTAATAAAATAATAACGTATTCAATCGCTTTTAACGATCTTCCTCAGTTACAAAAAAATACAACATTAACTATAGAACATAAAATGTGTTTCGAATAAATATAAAAAGAATAGTTCTTAATTACATCCCATTTTTTTTAAACAAGATACGTAGATGTACTGTCAGGTCTGATAATTTTCGTATTGTATACCAACGTAATCCCACTGTTTTCAAACTTTTAAGAAACGATAAAAAGAAAGAGGATCAGAATTCAACAATGGGTATATATTCGGTGCCTTTACACAACCAACGTTTCAATTCCAAGCTTGTTTATGTGGGTGCAACAATGCGCAGTTTAAAACAAAGGCTCAAGAGCACAAATATACAATCAGTAAGAACCTTGACAACACTGCGCTGGCATCATACGCAAGACAGAAGGATGTTAACGTCCAATGGGATCAAGCGGCAATTATAAAAACAACGACGAATAGGCAAACGGTCAAACATCTTGAGAGATTGGAAATCTGCAAGGCGCACATGACAACTGGTTGTATAAACCATAGTGATGCGGACTCATTGTCTACCATGTGGAGATCCTTTTACATTAATTAATGTTATTAACAGACAATGCTGGTTTCGTTGGATCTTATATATAGGGTGTTTTTGTTTTAAACTGACGGTACTCAGAGACATCTGTAGAGCAATCTAACAGCCGGACTGTCGCCAAATTTGGGAGAGTGACTAAGGACGACATGGGAAAGAGATTCCGCGAAGAAAAAAGTAGTACCCAAATTTGCTGGTAGGGGTGGATTTGGCGCTGTTGTAGCAAAACAGCTAAGAATGCATAAAATCCAGCTGCAATTAACAAACACACGAATGAATAATCAGAGGTTTCAGTGTAATAACGAAAGTTTAATTAATCAGCAAATAACCTTCTCCCTTCTTCAATGTGATCACCGTCCTGCTGGACAACTCATTGCATCCTGAACACCGTGTTCTCTATGGCCGAACGTAACATGTCTGCAGGAATGTTCATCACAGTTCGAGAAATGTTGTCCTTCAAAGTCATCAAGTTTGGGACACTACCAAGATAGACCTTGGACTTTAAGTAACCCCACAGGAAAAAGTAACATGGGGTTAGATCCGGGGAGCGAGGCGCCATGCAAGTGGGAAAAAAGAGACTGATGACCCTTTCTTCAGTGAAGTGCTGGTAGCTTTTTCGCTATAACAGTGCCAAATCCTCCTCTACCGGCGAATTTAGGTACTACTTTTTTCTTCGCAGAATCTCTTATCCATGTCATCTTTAGTCACTCTCCCAAATTTGGCGACAGTCCGGCTGTTAGATTGCTCTACAGATGTCTCTGAGTACCGTCAGTTTAAAAAAAACACCCTGTATATATTTTTTCCGCTATTTATTTTGTTTATTTATCTATATTTTGTCCATTTGGGCGTTTTCTGTTGATTTTTATATTTATTCCGAACACATTTTATGTTCTATATTTAATGTTCTATTTTTTTTTGTAACCGAGGAAGATTGTTAAAAACGATTGAAAACGTTATTATTTTATTAAATTTTGCTGGATTGATAGAGGTGTAGTTTATTTAACTTATTCTACTTCCAGTACATAGTTTTATATACTTATAAATAACTACAGACTAATATGTAGAGCCTATATATGAAAACTGGTAAGACTGATATCCACTTAGCCACTGATTATCCGTCCTTACATTATTATAATATATTAATATAAATTAATCAGTAGAATTACCTTTGCTATTATTTAACTTAAAGATTACATTATAATTATAATCTAACTAAACATTTAAAGTTAATTATCTCTATCTCCAGTGTTAAACTGAACCAAAGTTAAGTTTACTACCTAAATGTGTAAGCAGTTTTACTGATTTATATTGACCAGTCTAAATAATAAAAGCTTCTTAAGTATTTAAAAAAAATGTTTTATTTCATTAAAAAAAAACATTAATTGCAGGATAGATAGATAGACAGATAACACTTTATTGCACCAAAAATACATCCGTGCTGGATCCAGCTGGAATGATTTCAATCCAGCAAAAATCCAGCTGGATTCAAAACACTGCTGGATTGCAATCCCTAGTCTTACTATAGTCATTATAAAAATTAAATGATACTGTAGTATCATTTATCTTTAAAAATTTAAATACACCAATATGAAATGCATTCCATTTGAATATATTTTAATATTTCAGAAAATATATTTGTATAAATAGAGCTTTACAGAACAATCATATAACTTTGATGTAATTCAAAGAAGAGTAATGTTAGTAGTAAATTTATTTAATAATTAGGACAAAGGTCTATTAAAGAATGAAATTTATAGCAACAAAATGATAGCAATTTCAGAATAAGATTATGGATCTACATGATTATATTAAACAAATTCTAAAAAGAAAATAAAGTCATATCAACATAATGTAGTTCCACCTTAACTATAACAACATTTACAAATGATAATAGTAATATAAGTTGAAAAAGCATCAATAAGAGAAATTAATTTTCTGAGCACTTTATTGTTTATTGTTTAAGAAAACTAAATTTGAACATTTTATAAAAAATGGTATCCAGAAAAAAATCAATGGAAGAGTAGAATATGAAAATAATTTACCATTGCAATGATTTTTCATAATAATTCTTGTTAACACAATATTTCTAATATTTGCAGACTATTTGTAATTTAGTATCATTATTTTAATGATAAACTACATGCTTATTATTAAAATAATGATACTATTTTATTATCTACATGATAATAGAAAAAAGATCAGATTCTGTTCTGAAATTGATCTTCTCCTATTCCAATATTAACTATAAATGATCAGTTAATTTTTTTAATTAATTAAATTAAGTAAAAATTTACTTTATTTTCAAGTACATCCATTCAGTATAATCAGATGGCCTTACAGTCATTATCCGCTATCTGTTATAATCCCCGTAGCAGGTGATGGATACTGACTTTCATGTGCTAATGAAATTAAAGTATGGCTGGAGAATGAGGAACTATTATGGATCAAGTTTGTTTATAATATTGAAGTCAATTACACACAAGCTATTGATATCTTATGTCAACTTTTAAACTTTATCAAGTTTAAACTAAAAATGCAATGAAATACAGTCTGAAAATAAAATTGAAAATGGAGAAAATGAGATCATTGAAAATAAAAGTGCTCATGATAACTTTTGAAAATAGAGAGTAGTAAGTTTGGAAACAAGAAAAATATATGTGTATATTATAAATTTAATGATAAATCTGCTCATGGAATTAAGTAGTCATTAAAATATAGTACTGTAAATCTGAAATTTTAATTTGATGTAAATAGCTTGAAGGAAGTATTAATTATATATTTACATAACTAATAAGTATGTATTATGAAAATGCAGCAATTTATTAGAAAATTTATTATATTTTTTGGATTGTATTTTTTAATAAATGAAACACTGAAGAAGAATAAATGAAAATTTGTTTTAAGAGTAAAAGTTTGATAATGGATAATAGTGTGGTAGATAGAAAGATAAAATTAAAGCAAACAAAAGACCATCTTCCTTACTTTTCCTACAAAACATTTATTTATAACACAAATGATTTTGGCCTCATTTAAGAGTCTGCTTCAGGTTTCAGATTGTATCAGATAAGAAACTAAATGTTTTTAAAATTTAACATTTTTTTGTTTAAAATAAAATAGGATACACAATATCATTTAAGATAAAATTAAAGATCTGTTTCTGAAAATTTGTTTTTAAAGAACAAATTTTGATCTTTATATAAAGCAAGAGTTTAATGATTACTCTGATTAAACTGATACATAATAGCATCAATGGTAAAAGGAAATGCAAAGAAATATATTGTGGATGTTTTCTAAGAAAAAAATTAATTTTTCATATAAAATGAAAAAAAAGATTGATGTAACTTTTCAAATTGATTAAGAATCTTTATTAAAACAGCTTATGTGAAGAGAAATAATTTTAATACTATACAACAGTTGAAAGACATTCTGGAATTAAAATTTTATGTTGAATTGTATTATTATTTATTTAAATAAGAGTTTTCATGATTTCTGGATAAGATTAGAAATACAGATGGTAACATATATCCTGTTACATATGTCTTGTGTTGTGAGAAAGGATAATATTAAACATTTTCATTAACAAAAATACTAACATTTTAAAAATTAAATATGTTTTAAGGAAAAGCACTATTATCAAGATTGAAAATTTTAAAATTCTTAAAATCTATGTAGTCATCCTTGACAGGATGAATTTTAGGGATAAAGAATTTTGAAACAAAGCAACTATGATAAAGAAAAATAGTGATATAAGTGTTTTTTAATACTTTTTTTAAACAAAAATATTTTGTAATATTTTATTATTATTTGATGCTTATTTATATATTATTATCATTTTTTTTTTATAAATTTGATTTGACTTGATGAAATGTTAGGTATATGAATTTGGTTTAGAACTAATCCTTTTGATTGTTTTAGAGTGAAAATATTAGTTTCAAAATTTCTTTATTTCCATATATTTTATTTTATAATTGAATATTATTTATGTTAAATTTGACATTATTATTTGGAAATTTATAATATAAGATACCCAATGTATACATTTTATTTAAATTACAGGAATTAGATGCAAAAAAATATAAACTATAATAAATATAATTTTAGGTAATTAATGATTAATCTGATAATTTTTATAGTAGGTGAGATAGATTCATATGTATCAACAGGAGAAGTCAATTAAAAATATTTTATTGAGAAAATTACAGTGTTTTCTGAGACACTATAAAATATATTTCAACTAATATAAAAAGAATTTAAATTTTGTAATTTAAATGTGTTCTCTTTATGTAATTTTGATTGTTTTTGAGAATATCACCAGTATTGAAATGTGGAGCAAAAAAACTTCTTTGAAAATAAGATCATTTATATGGTATAATCTTTAATTATAAGAAAGTTTCTAACCAATATTAGAACTTAATTTTACTTTTGTTATTTATCTAAATATGTGGCTAATGAGAGAACCAATGTATTTAATGTTATATCATTAAAATTATATAGAAGTAAACTTGTTATTTTCCTTGTGAAAGAAAAATATACAAAACTTTTTAAACTGGAGAAAAAGGAAAGAATATATACCGTATTTACTCTGCATATAGGACAAAGTGTGATTAGCTAAATACAACACTTACTTGAGCCTGTGACTGGTGTGAAAATACACACTGTCATACACACCGGGGTGTATTTATTTAATATACACCCCGGTGTGTATGAGGAGGATATGTTGACAAAGTGTGACTTTAAAGATCAAAATAAAATTAGATTTATTAATACAATTCTAATTTTATTTCATTTAATCACAAGTAAAATATCAAATGAATGTAAATGCACACATTACCCTGCAAAAATTCAAAACTTACTGGCATTTTAAACTTTAAGGAAAAATCTTGTAAAATCGACAACATAGTTTTTGTTTATGTGAAGCTGGACAATTGGGAACCTTTTTTGCCAATTCTTAACAGTTGAATCCACTCTCCGTCGATTACTCTTATCAGTTTCTCTGAATTTTGATTTCTGAATCATCTGTTTTTATGTGGTAATGGATTAAAACTTATATCAGGCTCCCGTGTGATTTTGGAATTTTAAATTGGAGTTTAATTCAAAAGCTTTGCTTTTTTTTATTGCTATTCATCTTTACTCCTGACAATACATAAGAAGGATTGAAATAACTCAGATAAAATATTTTTGTTTTTAAACACCAGAGGGTGAGCATTTGGTAAAAAATGCAAACACATGGTTCACAAAAATTATCGCAAAAATGCAAAGAATACTTTGCTCATGAGTATAGGACAACCTATGAATTTGAAGCAATGAAAAATGAATAAAAACCTTGTGTGAGTAAATACAGTATATTAAGAATTTTCAAATAAGTATTGAAAAAAATTAAAATGTTAAGGTTTATTATTATTTATTATATTATATCTGCTGTAGAAGAAAATTATCTTAATATTTGAAGATAAATAAAGAATAAGAATGATATAAAAATTTTGATGTATTTATTCAAAAGTCTTTTTATATGCTTATTTTCTATATTGAAATATGCATGGTATCTTACAGAGTATTACAAGTATTGTTAAATTACAAATGTTTTGAAAAACAATTAAATATTTTTCTTTTAAAATTTTTTTTATTATATGTTTACAATCTTATAAAACATACATTGTCAATATTGTTATTTTAAGTTTTAGAAGTTAGTTAATTTTGGTTTACCTTCTGTAGACAGTCGATGGAAAGGATTCTCAAATGGATCATCTCACCTCCTGTAGGAAAGTTGGAAGATCAAAAAGACAACAGAAAAGCGTTAGTTTTAAACCAAATCCATCCATATTTTTTTTCTCTTTATGATGATATATTCTTGTGAACTACTTTTTCTCTAGAAAATCATTATTTTTCCATATTTTATTTATTTAAAAAAATTTCAATGTTTTTTTTATGACAGAAAAGTTTAATTTTTCATAGAAATTTGCACTTTAAAAAAACATATATGATTTGTAAATTGTATTTATTGTTTTAAATATTAATACAATTATTGATATAAAATCCAATCTAGCTAGTGAAAAATACTTTGTATATAAAGAAATACTCAGATGGGAAAAACATTTTATTTAATTACTGTATAAAATAATAATGATTCTTGAGCTTACTAATTCACTTCTTGACTGATTAATTATGTTCTGTACTTTAATTTTATGTCAAAGTATAAATTTTTCATGTGAAAGTCTGTATGTTAATGTTTATACATTAAAACTCATGTTTCAACAAGAATAATTGGAATAACCATTGTGATAACTCTTCCATTGTGAAGGAAAAATAATAAAAACTTGAAGGAAAACAAAAAAAAAAATAGAGAAAGAGGAAAAAGCCTCAATGCATTTTTATTAGTATAATCACCTAATTTCATACAAATCTTATATAGATTTCATAGTCCATTCAGTTTATCTTAATGTAAAATTTAGAAAAAGTTTAGCTTTTTGAGACTTATTAATGTTTCTAAATGTCTAGCAGACAATACAAAACACATACTTGATATACAATGTTACAAAATGACTTCATTTTCTTGGAAAAACTTATGAAACAATGATTATTTTTCATAATGATTGAATCCATGTTATAGAAGTGAAATTCATTAATGCTAAAACAAGTTTTTAAGTAGTCCTGAAGATTATTTTTTTATTTTGGAATTAAATGTTTTTTGAAATACCATCTCCCATCATTACATTCTGCTATTACAGATTGGAACAAGAATTCTAGAACAATGTGAATTCTAGAATTCACATTGTTCTAGAATTCTTGTTCCAATCTTATTTTGAATTATTTTTGTTTTAAAATAGTATGATAAAATTTATTTAATTCCAAAATAAAAAATGATCTGTTGTACTTCTTAAAAGTTGTTTTATTGTTAATGAACTTTATTAAACAATGGCTAACGAAGATGAAATAAATATTAAATGAAATTAGAAATGTTTGTTAATTCAGTTTGTAATATTTTACCCCATTTTTATATGTTAATAGGCATATTTAAAAAGTTTTATATTTTTCCAGAAAATTTGTTTTTTATCTTTATTTTAAAATTATTTAATAATGTATCATAAATTTGTGTAAAAAGTAACTAGTATGATTCAAAGTAAATTTCTTTGAGTATCTAACATAAATATTATTTTTACATTTATATTATACTTTAGCTATAATTTTAACTTATGAGATAAAATATTATTACTGAGGTTTAGAATACTTTTAATTTTAGGAATATTTAATTTTTGTCTACTAAAAATAACATATAAATCTCAAAAGATGTTGAACAATCCAGTTTTTTTATATACACTACATTGTGTCTCAGTCTCATCTTTATCTCAAACATGAAGAAAAATCTTGATCTTAGAAAAATTTTTGTTTAGAAGAAACATAACTTTTGCTAAATAAAACATATCAATTTTTAAGGCAATAAATAAGTACTGCATTTTATAGTGTGTTTATGTTATTTTTGTTACAAATGATTCAAGAATAGTAACTAAATATAAATTTATAAACAGTAAATATTTATTATAAAGAAAAAATGACAGGAATTCAGTAGTATGAAATTAAATTTATTGTAGAAAATAATAAAAGTTAACTCACGCCAAAGTTGCATATATTTCTGATAATTAGCACTGAGTTCAGCGTTAACGTAGATTCTTCTTTTTATTGCAAGCACTTTCGACGAAAAATTACGATCGTCGTCTTCAGGCGAATGTGGAAAGAACAAATTTGAAAGAGGCACGTGCCGAACGTTCCAAACCGAATAACGGAAGATTTTCGTTGGCGAATTTTTAAAAATATAATGTATTCTTTTAGCGTTCGGTAACTTCGCCGGTTCGAAGGGATTTTAGATCGGCACGAATTGACGGTGCATGCGCTGAAAAGTTCACACGCTACGTGTGCGCTTGTCGGCGTGTTTGAGTGTTTATGCGCTTGTAAAGAGTGACCCAAATTTCGGGCAAGTCCAGGGTGGGGACGTTGCATGCCTCTGCTGTTATTGTGAGGATCGCTTCCCAGATGAATATTATTTTTCTATTGTTGGAGCTTTTTAGGAGCGCTGTTTCTGACCAAAGCGGAGTGTAACCTTGTTGTAGAACTTTTTTGGTCAGCTCTGTTGTTTGCCTTCCTTTATTTATATCATCCTGGTGTTCCGCGATACGGCAGGCGATCATTCTTGTTGTTGCCCCTATATATTTCTCTATTTCTCCTGTTGTTGGATTTTGTAGTGGCACCGCGTAGACCCCCGATTTTTCTAATGCGCTGATTTTGTCTCGGTCGTTGCATATGGTTCTGCGTAGGCTGGGTAGAGGGGTCAAGGGGAGCACGAAGCCGTACCGCCGGAATATACGGCTAATGAGTATGGACTGTGCTCCTAGATATGGTAATGTTGACGGTACTATTGCCATTTCTTTTTTGTTGTGTAGCGTGGTGAACGGGTGGATGGAATCGTTCACTCTACGCAGTACATGCGTAAATTTGGCGCCTGTGAACCCAGCGTGTAATACTGCCATTCGTATGATTTCCAATTCATCATTTATTAGGTCCTGCGATGAGGGAAGCAGTATCGCCCTTCTGATGAGAGCTGCTATGGCGGCATTGATATACCGCGATGGTTGGAAGGCGTCAGCTGGAGTGATGTGGGGAATCATGTCGGACTTGTGGTATACCGCAAACCGTGGTCCTTCCGGCGATTTCTGTATCTGCATATCCAGAAATGCTATTGTCTGGTTCCGCTCCTTTTCCCAAGTGAATTTGATGGTGGGATAAACGCTTGATAGTCGCTGCATAAATCGGATAAATTCTTCCTCTGAATTCTCCCATGCTACTAGGATGTCGTCAACATATCGTAGGTATAACAGGGGGTAGCAAATAGTGAGCGGTGCGTTGAAAGTTTTTTGCTCCACGTCCCTCATGACGAGCTCGGCCAAGACTGCAGAGAGAGGGGAGCCCATAGGGACACCCTGTTTCTGGAGATAGATTTTCTGGTTGAAGCGGAAATAATTGTTTTCAGTGACGAAGATCAACGCTTCGCGAATATCTAGTACCTGCTGAACTGTGAGACCTTTCTTAAGGAGCATAGTATTGGCTAGCATTACGGCTTCAAACGTGGGGACGGAAGGGTATAGCGATATCACGTCCATTTTGTAGAAGGTGCAGACGTTGATGTTTGCTCTTGTGATGTTGGCTTCGATGGTGGTCTTGGCTTCTATGGAGGAGGGAGTGACAAATGGTGACTCCGGGAGCAGCTCTCGTAGAAATTTTGCCAGGGCTTTTTCCAGGTGGTAAGTTGGATGCGACCTTTTGTTTACTAAAGGTCGTAACGGCCAGTTCTCTTTATGCGTTTTGGGCTGAAAATACAGCCTAGGCCAGGACTAGCATTGACTTTATCTGGTCACCTTGAACCTCCATCAAATGTTGCCTGCCCTAGGCTGTTCTTTCAGCCCAAAACGCATAAAGAGAACTGGCCGTTACGACCTTTAGTAAACAAAAGGTCGCATCCAACTTACCACCTGGAAAAAGCCCTGGCAAAATTTCTACGAGAGCTGCTCCCGGAGTCACCATTTGTCACTCCCTCCTCCATAGAAGCCAAGACCACCATCGAAGCCAACATCACAAGAGCAAACATCAACGTCTGCACCTTCTACAAAATGGACGTGATATCGCTATACCCTTCCGTCCCCACGTTTGAAGCCGTAATGCTAGCCAATACTATGCTCCTTAAGAAAGGTCTCACAGTTCAGCAGGTACTAGATATTCGCGAAGCGTTGATCTTCGTCACTGAAAACAATTATTTCCGCTTCAACCAGAAAATCTATCTCCAGAAACAGGGTGTCCCTATGGGCTCCCCTCTCTCTGCAGTCTTGGCCGAGCTCGTCATGAGGGACGTGGAGCAAAAAACTTTCAACGCACCGCTCACTATTTGCTACCCCCTGTTATACCTACGATATGTTGACGACATCCTAGTAGCATGGGGGAATTCAGAGGAAGAATTTATCCGATTTATGCAGCGACTATCAAGCGTTTATCCCACCATCAAATTCACTTGGGAAAAGGAGCGGAACCAGACAATAACATTTCTGGATATGCAGATACAGAAATCGCCGGAAGGACCACGGTTTGCGGTATACCACAAGTCCGACATGATTCCCCACATCACTCCAGCTGACGCCTTCCAACCATCGCGGTATATCAATGCCGCCATAGCAGCTCTCATCAGAAGGGCGATACTGCTTCCCTCATCGCAGGACCTAATAAATGATGAATTGGAAATCATACGAATGGCAGTATTACACGCTGGGTTCACAGGCGCCAAATTTACGCATGTACTGCGTAGAGTGAACGATTCCATCCACCCGTTCACCACGCTACACAACAAAAAAGAAATGGCAATAGTACCGTCAACATTACCATATCTAGGAGCACAGTCCATACTCATTAGCCGTATATTCCGGCGGTACGGCTTCGTGCTCCCCTTGACCCCTCTACCCAGCCTACGCAGAACCATATGCAACGACCGAGACAAAATCAGCGCATTAGAAAAATCGGGGGTCTACGCGGTGCCACTACAAAATCCAACAACAGGAGAAATAGAGAAATATATAGGGGCAACAACAAGAATGATCGCCTGCCGTATCGCGGAACACCAGGATGATATAAATAAAGGAAGGCAAACAACAGAGCTGACCAAAAAAGTTCTACAACAAGGTTACACTCCGCTCTGGTCAGAAACAGCGCTCCTAAAAAGCTCCAACAATAGAAAAATAATATTCATCTGGGAAGCGATCCTCACAATAACAGCAGAGGCATGCAACGTCCCCACCCTGGACTTGCCCGAAATTTGGGTCACTCTTTACAAGCGCATAAACACTCAAACACGCCGACAAGCGCACACGTAGCGTGTGTGACTTTTCAGCGCATGCACCGTCAATTCGTGCCGATCTAAAATCCCCTTCGAACCGGCGAAGTTACCGAACGCTAAAAGAATACATTATATTTTTAAAAATTCGCCAACGAAAATCTTCCGTTATTCGGTTTGGAACGTTCGGCACGTGCCTCTTTCAAATTTGTTCTTTCCACATTCGCCTGAAGACGACGATCGTAATTTTTCGTCGAAAGTGCTTGCAATAAAAAGAAGAATCTACGTTAACGCTGAACTCAGTGCTAATTATCAGAAATATATAAATTTATTATTTTTTCCATTTAATAAATTTCTTTTTGAGATTATTAGATGGTGAAAGCATTTCAAACATGATATTTTATTTTGCATTAGAAATTCTCCATCAAACATGACAGAATACTTTTTATGAGAAAGTAGAGATTTCAAGAAATTCAAGAAAAGTTGCTAACATCATTGACCTTCATGTATCATCGAAGGTCTGTGTAACAGTTGTGGAATTTGTCTTTTCTAATTCATAAACTCTTAACAGTATGGGTTGTAGTGGCTCCCCTGTTAATGTACCAATAAGAATGCTCAGCATATAGTTTTTTTAGCTCATTTATTGTTTCATCTAAAATAATAAAAACTGAATTATTTTCTATTATTTCCTGTGTTTTTGTTGAAAGTTTCTTCATGTGCAGGCGGCACATAGCTTTTCTTTAGTGTGCTTTTAGTCAGTGATTAACTCTTGGTATACTTTTGTAGATAGTTTGAATGCTAGATGGTTTATCTCATTAAAAGTTTTACCTGTATTAAAGTTGTAGCCATTTCACATGAAAGTTTTTTTCTTGCTTCATTTTCCTTTGTAGAATTTAATTGTGCCAGAATAAAACTCTTTCTTCTTTTTATTGTTCTTTCTTCTCCTATTAGAAATATATTTTGTATATTTAATGTCCTACCTAACCTGTGAAAGAGATGCTTTTCATCTAGTGAAAGAGATGCTTTTCATTTATGGTAACATCACAGTTTATATCTCAAAATTCTATTATTGGTCATAATATCTTCATCTTCAAAATTATTTACTATCTGTTTCAGTTTTGACTTTGGATTCTTTGGCATTTTTAAAACTGGTAAGCTGTCATGTCACCAGTTTTCACATTCCTTCCTCACCTTTTGTGAACAATGAAATCATCCTTATTATGTTACATTAGTAAAGTTTGATATCATGAAATCTATAATTGATATAAATGATATGATATTGTACAATAATTGATAACAAGCAATCAATATTATCAAAATATCAGTTATTAATTGATGAAATTCTATATCAAAAACAATTATAACAAATTACAGTACTTAAACAGCTTTATTTTAATATTGTTGCATTATTCTGCTTCTAAGACATAAAAATCCTACAAATTTTATTAATTCAAGATTTGAAAAAACTAGAAAAAGCATTGACTAATAAGGGTTAATAGACTTATTTGAACCAATATGGTATATTAAAAATATAAATGTACTTACATTGTGATAAAGTGGCACAGAACTTTGTCAGAAAGTAGACCAGTTACAGGTTTGGGAAGATTTTGTTAATAGGAGAATTGCAGAAAGTAGAGATACCTAATGGAGAAGACTATTTATACTGCTTTTAAATCATTTTTAGTCAATTGATTTTTTTTTCTAACCAATTACTGCAAGACATTTAAAATTTTGGAAAGGATTAATTTTCAGATTTTAATTCAGAATCCTTTACAGTTGAAATTTGTCAGCCAGTCAAAAATATAATTTCAGTTTATGAACTTTAAATGAGTGGAAATCTAAGGAGATCAATTGGAAATCATGTAACTGCTACTACTATAATCAAACTTAAAATTTAAATTACAAATGAAATTAATTCAATTGCCTTTATCTCCTTATATTATACTATTTTATTATATTATTGTCAACTAAGGACTTATCATATTAATTAGAACTATTATATTGGTGTGCCGATTTTTGCAAAGGAGGAATTCTTATTCCAAAAAAATTAATTTTTTATTTTTTCTGAAAAAGGTGATAGTGAAAATTGAAGTGTAATTTGTGCATTCTAATGAACAAGGATAGATATGTAAGTTAAATTTATTTTACCAACAATTTTTAAGATTTGTAAATTTAAATACATTTTAAAAATTTCTTTAATACAGAAAGATGTATTCAAATAAAATTATAATTGTGATTCTTCTGAATGTGATTTACACATATTTTGATGTAATTAGCTACAAGAAAACTAAGTTGAATACATTATTGTTGGGTTTTAAAGTATTGTAAAAATTTTTTTTAAAATGCTATATGTCTTGTTTTTAGCACATTGTTGTGATAAACCTGCTAAAGAGAGACCTAGTGGTTCGAAACACAAATATTGTGTATTGTGTGTACAGGGAAAACAACAAGTGAAAAATAAAAAATTTATTTCTTCTGAATAAGAATTCTTCCTTTGCAAAAATTGGCACACCAGTATAATAGTGCTATTAATATGATAAGTCCTTAGTTGACGATAATATAATACAAATGAAATTTATTGACAATTTGAATTTCAAAGTTTGTTACCATCGGGCCATTAAATTGAATAGCTTTGTAAATTTTGATATTAATTCCTGATATCTGTAATATTGTACTGTACATCAATAATATTATCCAGTATTCATTTTTTCAAGTTTGTTATTGGAAAATGCTGTTTTGATAATTATTCAATACTACCAAGCATCACTATTTTATATCAGAAAAATGTATTCAAGTATCAAAATATCAAAAAAATTATTACTTAAAAATTTTTTAATATTGATTAATAACAGATTTATAATTAGAAATCATTACAAAATATACAAAATACGCAAAATAGTCAATTTATGTACAAAAAAAGGGAAAAGGTATCAAAAAGTGTTTAGTAGTGGAAATGGAAACACCTCAACTTCCTAACTTAATTAAGACATAACCTTAGTTACTGTTGCATACGCTTTTGTTATGTGGTGATGCAGACCATTGAAGATTATAGTTATCTCTTTAGTAATGAGTTTAAAAATAATAATCAGTAGTCCAAACTGTAGCGCTTCACTTTATGTATTTGATAGAAAAAATAATATTGAATAGCGTTATAATGTTTTCACATATAAATGCTTTTTCACAATTATTTTCAGAAAGAAAAAAATCTGATGCTATATTCTTCCATTATATTAACTTTCAGTGTACAGTTATATATAATTCCCAACACTAAGTTATATTATAATATCTGTAAATATTTAGTCAAATAAATGGGATCTTGTATGGTATTATTTGATGAATTACATACTGGAAACTTGTAAACTAAACATATAAATGACCAAAGTTGTTGATTTTACTACTAGATTCAGCAACAGCTTTATATGTCAAAACAGAATTGTTTGTTGTCAATAATCAGCAATGCCTATGACACCCTTATAACAGGTGAATTAATTAAACATTACAGTCTTCAGCATTAAATGCTGAAATTGCAGTTTGGGAATATTGTCACCTTCATGAATTATGACAGTCTTTGTACTAGTTGCATAGTGCAGAATCTTGTATAGAAATTTTGAGAAACAAATTTAAAGAACAAACTTAAAAAACATTAATATGTTAGTATCATTTCTTCTTTATCTGCATTAATCAGAGACTCAGACACACAGCTAAGGAAAATTTAGTAAAATCTTTTTATTTACACCACTATTCATTTTGGATGACAACTATATTGTTCATCCCTCTTCAGGCTACAAAATTAAAATATTAAAATTTTACTTATCTTTGTTACAAATTATAGAACAGCTATACAAGTGCTGATCTTGCTTTGCTGATCTTTTTTATTTTACAATATGAAAATGTTCTTAAACTGTCGACAGGTTTGACATTTCCATTCGACCAACATTGACTGTAACATTTCATTTTTTTCATTACATCCAACCACATGCTATCTATCTCCATACCATTGTTTAAATTTATAGTGTATATTTATTTTATGAGATTAAATCTTCATTTTTTATAAATTTATCAAAATATACTTTTTAAAGTTTTAAAATATATGTATAAATACATTTTAATATTTATTACATGATGACAAAAGTTCTAGTTGGATTGTAAATCAATGATTGTATTAAAGATTGATGTATATCATATAAAATTATGATGTATATCATAAAATATTTTATATATTTTATTAAACAGTACATTAATTTTATATAATTTGTTTATATAATAGTTTTATAACAGGTTTCATAAAAGTATGATTTATTATAAAAATTATCACCTTACATCTGAATGAAATAATGAATATGTTATTTTATTTATTATTTACATTTTACACAGCATGCCTAATCAGATAACTACGTAACTCAAGTCATGTTTGATGAATTGTTTGTAATTTTGATGATATAAGATTTTATAGGAATGTTAAAATTTTAGGATTAGGAACATTTAATAGATAATGCTGTTGTAATGGAAGTTATGAAGATGTTAGTAGTGTATTAGTCCAGAAAAAATTAGTCTTGAATTAATACCTTTTTTTTTAAACTTAAAATACTTTAGTTTTATTATTATAATTTCTGATTCTTTTAGTTTAAATTACAGTTTTGATATTTAATAAAATATTTCAATTGGATTATCAAACTAAAAATTTAATTGGATTAACAAAACAGAAAGAAATGTTACAAAAAAAATTTTGCTGATTGATTTGTTAATATAAAGATTTTGGTTCTTAATTTTCAAAACATTTTTATCACTTGTTGGTTGAAATATATGTTATATTGTTCTCTTTGAAATTTGTAATAATATCTTAGGTTTTAATGAAAGGAATTATTTTATTGTAGAATTATTACTAGACACCAGAATTATTAATATAATTATAATTCTTGCTTCTAATTAGTTTTTGCTCATATGATAATAATAATAATAATATGAAATATTGTAAAATGAAAAAAGAATTCAAATAATTCTAGTTCACAGACTAGCTCCTAGACTAGTCTGTGAAGTAGACTAGACCAGTGGTTCTTAACCTTTTTATACTCGCGGCCCACCAAATATTTCATAATTTTTTTGTGATCCCCATTTTTTAAATAATAATTTATATTTGTTAAATTAACTATAATAAATTGAGTTTATTATTATTGATTTATTTTTTCATATAATAAATGTAAATTATAACTTTATTATTTCATTATCTATTTAAATAACATTCAAACTTCACAATTAAACGTGAAAACTCATTAATTTTTAACAAAAAATAAAATTAGAAACATGTCAATAAATCGATCAAAAGTCGATGCTTAAAACTAAACTAAAACACCCACAACTTGTCGTAAAGATTTTCTTTTGCAAAAATATTTAAATTTTCAAAGCCTACTACTAAGCCTACTATTTTTCCTAATTATTTTTAAATTTCCAAGCATTAATAGTTTCTTAGAATTGCTTTGGAATAAAAGTAAATACTGGGTGTAAGTAGCATATTTGCATTTATTTTTTCTTTACTAACAAAGTTGTATGTAGGAAGAAATAAAAAATAAATAAAGTTTTCCTATTTAGTTTTTTTTTATCTTTCTTATTTCACTTTTCAATATGATATTCGATTATACATCAATTTTCTTTTTATTATATTCTGAAGGAAATTTTGCATAATTTGGCAGCCCCCCAGCAAACTTCTTATGGACTCCCAGGTGGCCGCGGCCCCCCTGTTAAGAATCACTGGACTAGACAAGTAGACAGACAAGTAGACAGACTAGTTTAGTAAAATTGACAAGTAGACAGACTAGTTTAGTAAAATTGACAAGTAGACAGACTAGTTTAGTAAAATTGAATGAACTAATTCTTTCATCTAATTGTGGGAGAGAGAGATACAGAACAGATAGAATGATTGAAATGATATATATTTTATTGTTACAAAAGATTAAATATATTATAGTTGAGATTAATACAAAGATTGGTCATCAATTCATAATGGTAAGATAACAAACAAAACTAGACAGAATGATGAATAGAACTGGACAATTATAAATGTACATCACAATGCTAATATCAAATAAATATAAAGATATTAAATTGATTGGAAACTCAGAGATTGGTTTTATATCTATGATAATGAATATCTATGTAAATTAAGGTAATCTACATGTTTGGCCAGCTAGTGTAGAAATTTTCTGTTATCAAGTTGTCCAAATTCATCTTGAGTTATTTCAGATAAAATTTTTAGAAATTAAAAAGTTTGCTTTAAATCTAAGCATACCTTGCTAAATATATATATATATGATATTTATATATATATATATATATAATTATATGTATATGTATAAATCTAGCAGAAATAAAATTCTGCTAGAGTTTAATCATTGCCTGATTTATATGATTTTGTATTAAAGTGAAAATGATTTTAAATATAATAAGCTTACAAGAATTAAAGTACCATATTATTATCAATGTTAATTTATTAATAAAAATAGTGATTAAAAGAATTTTTCATTGTCTATATACATATTTTTAATATACATTTATTTCTCTTTAGAAATTAATTTGCTCTAATTTTTCTTAAAAATTAACATTTAATCCTAACTGATTCTAGAATTATAAACACAGTGTATTCTTGGTAATAAAAACTAATTAATGCTAAGAGTATTTATATAAATGATTTTGGAATTAATAATAAAAAAATTGAATATAATTTCAGGCATTTAAAATTAATGCTGAATTATTTATGAATACTCTTATGTATTCTGTAAAAAAAAAAAGATTAATTTTTGTTTTGCTATGAATCGTCATATGAGTGACATATATCACTATCTGCATAATTTCATATGCCCATTCATTTGATCAGATAGCACTAAATATTTTATATTATCTCTTCAGATTTCAGTTTGAATTATTTAAGATTTAGATCACCAAGAATATACTTTAATAATTTTAATTGTTATAGATTCTTAATTCATTTATACTGTACATAAGTAAATTTTGCTGCATGATTAAATTATTTAATTATAATTATTTATCAATTGTAAAGTTTTTCAACTAGATTTTAAAAAGTATAAAACTGTATAATCAAATATCATCATTATTACTGGTACTTTTAAAATAAAAGATGACTTATAATTTTAATAATAATGATGAGGAAACTTCTGTCTTTAAAAGTTCTTTAATTATATATTATAATACAGAAAATGTAAAAATAATAAATGCTGACTAGTACTGACAAATTAATCTTATTGTCGTCAGACACCTGAATTAAACAAATTGGAAACTCAGATATAGTCCTTTTAAAAAATTGTATGTGGTTTATAATTTAATATTATAATTCTTTAATAGTTTATACTCTATATATTATTAATATTATATAACATTTTAAATAATAATTTATAGAATATGAAGAGATAAAAAATCACTTTTTATTCTTAAATTAATGAATTTGAGATATTTTGAATTACAGTTTAATGAAGTCTGTAATGTAAAATTATATTTTATTATATAAAGTTTTTTTTGTTGAGTATGTACACATATCAAACTTAAAAAAAATATTCCAAAATTATGAAAATCAAAAATACACTTTTATTTCTTCATATTTATATTTCTTTTTCAAATAAACTGACTCGTTTTTCAATATTTAAAAATTAAATTTGTGTTCATTATGGTTTTTATTCTAAAAAACATCAAAATAGTATTGTAAGATATTAGTTTATGAATCTCAAAATAAATAAGATGGTTCTGAAGAGTTTGTTTCTATGAATACCATATACAAGCATTTAAAAATAAATGAAATATATACAAAAATAAACTTCACAGAAATGGATGATTGTTATGGAGTTATAATGTTGTATTATCTACTTTTTTGGATACTTCTGAGTTTTTAGACTATATAAATATAAAGAACATCTTTCTCATTAACAAAACATAAATGACTAAATGTATTTAGGCATTTTCTGTATATATAAAAAATTTAAATAGCAACGATAATTTCTTGTTTTCAAACTGATATTCTTGAAATTTTATGAATTTATCTAAAATTTTAATTTGCAAATTTACTTCAAAGATGGTGCAAATTATCTTTATTCAAACTTCATAATTCCAATAAGTCAGTTTATTTGAGACATATGTATTAATCAGATATCAATTGTTTTACTCGCTTAGTTATCAAAAACAACTATTATATATTATTGATTACAATAAAAATTTATTAATAAATATTTACATGATATTTTATGTATTTCAGAGATACCCAGAATATTATAAAGTTATTCATGATCCAATAGATTTAAAAATGATTGCCACAAAAATTCAAAATAATAGCTATCAAACATTAACAGAATTTGAAAGGGATTTGCTATTAATGGTGAAAAATGCAAAAACTTTCAATGAGCCAGGATCACAAATTTATAAAGTATGTACAAAAGAAAATGTTTTTATGTAATGTTTTCAGTATAAAGTAAATTTCTAAAATATTTTCAATTTCAATCATTATATGTAACTGTTGAGATATATTTACTCCATTTATCACTAAAAATGAAAAACAAATTAATAAAAATACTTAAAATCGTTCAATAATTCAATTATTCATTGAGATTAAATGCTTTACTGAGTTTTAAAATTCCATCTACAGATCTGAATTGAACAGAATGTAAAGAGAATACAATGTTTGAATGAAGATTCTTTGTTAAATAAAATATTCTAGTAGTAAACAAAAATTACATTAGTTCTTTGTTATATTGCTCATTTCGATATATTGCATTTCCTCCGTCTTTCAAATATAAAAGCGCTTTAGTTAATTTTAAAAAATTGGTTGTTTTGAATTTCTACTGACAAAGAAATAATATTTTATTCCAATCATTGACCTTAAACTATCATTGTATGAAATATAGCTCATTAAAAGAAAAGTTGGTATGAAGATTGAAAATAGACAAAATAGGCAGATAGGTACAGTACATAGGTTATATTGTGCCATCCAATATATTGCTCATTTGGTTTGTTTCTTGACATGTGTGATTAATTAGATTGTATGTTATGCATGACTGAATATTCTCATTTTATTTCTTATAAAATATGGACTCACAAGTTTAATAGTTTGTAGGCTAGTCACTGATGTATTTTCTAAAACAGCATATTTACAATTCCACAGTTTAACATCTGATTTCTGATAACAGTTTCTCATTAAAAATGTGGGAGAGTTGACATTAAACTGGTAGTGATCTTAAAAATATATATTAGTTTGTTTTTAAAAAATTTTAAAACTAGTTCTTTAAACTAACATTTTTGTTTGTTATTAATTAATAATATTTACAGCAAAATCTGCTAATGTGACCACCTGCTGGTTCCTGTAAAATAATACATTTTGCAATGGAGATTTATCTGTATACAGTGACCATATGTCTATTGTGACCATTGACTATTTTAGTCATGTCCCAAGGTAAGAAATCATCTTGGGTAAAATGACCATTAAAAAAAAAACATAAAAACAAAACCATTTTAAAGAATGTAATTCAATTTGTAGTGATTACATTGCAAATATAAAATATTTGAAACCATTGTACTTTGTAGATAAGGGGTTTAAACTAAATTTCCAGTAATCTGTCAAAATAAAGATTTTGACAGATTATTCTTTTGCTCAAGCTTCTAAAGCTTGAGCAAAAGAAATGGCAGTTTTAAAACTTTTATATAATCTGTATCATAAATTGAAAATACCACTAGCAATGTGTCAGCACTGTGCAATTTTTAGCAGCAGCATTGGAAGCAAATTTTATAATTTCTGTTTTGATAGAGATCATTTCGGGTCACTGTCGAGGTTTTTTGTCTTTTTCCTTGGTTGTGTGTCATATTTTGCCTTTGTCTTGTAAAGTGAGCTAGTTTCATGTGTTTTTTGCTAAGTGTTAAGTTTCTTTGTGTGGATTTTTAATTCTAAAGTGAGTTTCATTTTCTTCTGTTTTTTCAATAACTCATTTACTGACCTCAACTAACTTTTAGAATGGCAAAGAAAGGATACAGAGCTAAATCCTTAATAGAAGTACAAGATGATACACTTTTTGGAAAGTCATAGTGAAAGGTGAATAGATGAGGAGTTGAGTTAGTAAGATGGATGTAAATACCATCAAAAAAGAGGAAGTGTTAGTGTCTGGATAGGTTTCAAATTGAGTCCAATGATATGAACAGAAAGAAGAAGAAGCATCTCAAGAAACTTATGAGCAACTGAATTTGATGACAAGTTTTTTAACTTTGAAGTGGTTTACTAAAATGAGTATATTATATGAAAACACAGCAAATTTATTGACAGATCATGATGTTGTGACCACCAAATCTGTTGATTTGGAAGATGTTTTTGGAAGTGTCTTAAAAGAGTTGGAAGAATGAAAGTGGTTAAGATGAAGGAACTCTGTATCATAACAAAGAAGAGAAACCTTTATCTTTATTCCACAAAGTTTATGATATGTTGGAGAAAATAGCCTCTTTCTATTTGACTACTAGTTGTCTTGAGGTTCTTATGCCAATATATCAAGCAAAGAAATTGTAGCTGATGAAACTTTTAAAAAACAAAATTCTAAAGCAATCCAGGATTGATGAGTGTCTCAAAAAATTGAATTTGTTGCATTGTTTATTCTTCTCTGAGTTTTTGTTTAGAATATATATATTCAAATTGTTTTGTATTTGTTTTTTTGTATTTCATATTAAATTTCATATAATCTTATTTCTGCTTAAGTGATTTCATTCAATCACTTTGAGCTGGTTCCTTCAGTGGTCACATTAGCAGGTTTCACTGTATGTAATTTTTGTTTAACAATGAGCATTTTATTTAAAAGTTTGTGTTTGTTCTTGATTAAAAATTTCATCTTCTGTATGTTCTGTTCAATTCTGATCTGAAAATGAATGTTATTCCAAAAAGCATTTATTTTCAATAAATGATTGAACTCCTGAAAGAGTTTTTAAAGTGTTTTTAGTGTTTTTGCTTTATATGTTTCAATTACTATTGTGTAATTATTAATTATGATTTAACTTAAAATAACCAGATAATATAAGATATTACAGTAAAATCTGTGTAAACTGAAATTGCAGATTATCAAATTATTTTTTCATTTTAAACAGTGTTAAGATATTTTTTTAATAGTTACAGTTAGTTTAATAGTAAAATAGCTTCTATTATGAATGTAAGAAAAATTTTATTACTAGGTTTAATTCAAATTAATTGAAAGTGATTCCAAGTAAAGATGAATGTATTCAAATGCAGAAATTGAGAACTATTCAATTCTAAAAGGTTCTTGTTATTCCTGAAAACTTGTGATATATATTTGAATACTAAAAGTTCTTGGGTGTTATCTTTATGATTTCAGAGGATGGCAAGAACAAAGAACTAGTATCTCACTGCCATTGAAAATTCAAATTGCATTACAGTAATACAGAGACTGGTTACTCTGAGATCTGACTTCAAGAAGAATTTTAATGCTCTAATTAATTGTTAATTTCAATCTCTGTAATTACCAATAATTTTTATCAACTTATTCACAAATACTCAGTACTGATTAGTTACTAACTTATTCCATACAAGACAAATTAATAGCATGTTTATCTAATTCTTAGTGTTTTTATTGCTTGTTCTCAAGAACTTGGTTCTCAGAAACTTGTTTGATTCTTGAAAGTTCTTAATTTTTGTATTTGGTTATTTCCTTTATTAATTCCAATAAAAAGTAATTTAACAAAGGTGTTCTGTTCATATGTCTCTTTGTAATGTGGCCTTTGTTTCTCAGTAAAAATTTAAAAATGGAATACTGGTGATGATTTTACTTATTTGTCTACAAGTGAAAATCTTGATTTTCCACTATAAAGTAGGCAGCCAGGTAGTGAGGGATGGGGACCGACATATCCGGTTGGACCACCCCTGGAAAAATTCCTAGGGATTTTTCGACTCATCTGGATTCAATCCTGGGTCCCCCAGAGCAGTAGGTTGCCACCTTTACCACTCGGCCATCCAGCCTTGGCTGAGTATGCTGTATTATATAAAGTTGAGATACAATACACACACATAAAAATATGAAATGTGTATAAAGAAAAATATGTACTTATAATACACTTAACTTATATTAATAGATTTGATCAAAAATATTTTGCATCAAAAATATTTCTAGGGGCTTATTGAATCTAATACAGGTAAAATGACAATGGTCATACATTTAGTACTGCATATGTTCTACTCAAATTACAAGATGATCAATCAAGTTCCATTTGATCCATCTTTCACTGATGATCACTTTTTTCTGTTAATGATCACAACATTAACCTATTGTTTTTGACTTTCATGGTTCATGGTTCATGGTTCACTTCATATACACTGGCCTCAAGACAAAATTTCTTATTCATGTGAAATACCAGGTGTGAACTATTTACATTTATAAACAATATCATAACTCCATCAAAACTTATAAAATTGAGTGATTTTGGAAATGGAAAAAGGGTCTATATTCTGGACTATCTTGAATAATATATATACAAAGTTTCACATAAATTGGTTCAGCTGTCCTCTCATGATATTTGAAAAGACAGACAGACGTGAATTCAGTTTTATATATTTAGATGAAAATACTTAGTATTTAACTTTACAATTATTTTAACTTGAGAAAGGAAAATATAACATATAATGTTTTTTCTTGGTCTTTTTAATTTTGTTTATATTAGTACATAAAAATAAATGATTAAAATTTGTTTAGGATGCTGCTGCCTTAAGGAAAGTAATAATCAATAAGAAAACGGAGATTGATCAAAGAAGATCTTTACCTGCAAAAATTAGTGAGAGGATAAGGTAAGAGTTATTTTTATCTTGTATTTATCTAAAACTATTATAAAGTGAATAATGTATTTACATTTTTTAATAATTTCAATCTCTCTCATCATGTCTGTTCTATCTACACCATGTAAAAACTGCTCATAATTGTTCTTGTTTATTTATAGAATTTTTTAAATGTTAAATAAAAAAAATAATTATATATATATATTAGTTATTAATGATTTCTGATATGTTTCTTTTTTATTATTTCATGCACTGCTAATTCTTACAATGCTAATTATGGGAACAGTCATATTATTACCATAAAACAAAATACGATTGATGCCATAGAACAAAATTTGCTATGAGTTCTGAAGGACTTTCATGAAAATGACTTTAAAGCATATTTTAAAAAAAATTGGCATAAGTGTATTGCAGTGGGAAGGGATTACTTTGAAGGGGACAAAATAAATTTTGATGAAGAAATTCAAATTTTTCATTTTATTGAATCATTTTTAATACTTTTTGATCATAGGGGTATTTCCACCATTGCAAACACTAATGTTATTTTGTATTTGAAATTAATAACAAGTGAGGAGAGTTTCTATAGAGATCAATAAATTCATGAATTATCCAAAGCAATTTAGAAGATAATTTATTCTGATGATACTGAGATTTCAGTTATGTACCATGCCCGATAGTCTTCATATGTTAGTTTTATTCTTAAGAAATTTGAATATGGTAACAAGTCTTGCAAACTACATTCATGACATAGTTTGAATCATACATATTCATCTATCTATGCCAAAAAAGTCAAAATTATCTAAACAAACTTTATCAGCTAACCCGATATACATTAAAGCAATACACCAATCAAAGCCGAATTATTGGGCTAGACATGGCTATAATAATAATAATAATTTATAAGATAATTTGGTATTAGAGTTAGGCATTAGGAGCCATCCCTTGCTAAATTTAATAATTATAATTTTAATTAAATAATTTAAATAATTTAAATAATTTAGAACTAACTGGAAGAAAAGAATCGGCCTGGAGTGGGACTCAAACCCACAACTCCTACTTACTGTGCAGACGCGTTGCCAAGTACACTATCTGGAAATCCAGTCTGGTTTCCTCTTTCAGTATATATAAGCTTATGTTACAACCATTGACGGCCAAAATCATCATCAAGTCAGAAACAAATTTCCAATTTTATCTCTTGTACTGATTGAGAATTGAAAACTTATTCAGCTTTTACATTTTCATCATCAGATAAAAGTAGTGTCAAATATATTTAGTTATGAGGAGAACTATATCCTGATACTCTGTTTTTTATACAGTTACTCTTTGGATTTGAGTTGCTGAATTTTGATAGACAATGTTTTCATTAAAAATAACATAAACTGGTAATATTTTAAAGTTATATTTTTGTTTTATGCTTATTTCAAAATAAATATTAAATTTTGAATATTCTTGTTTCCATTTCTGTGATAACATTAGTGTTTATAAAATTTTAAGTTTTGGTCCTTCAATACCTGAGGATCAGAAATGAATAAGTTGATGACCTCTGTTATATATTATATGGTTGTACTTAATTTTCACTCATTCTGCATGGACCAAACCTATATCAGTCAGCATGGATGAAGAATGGGTAGTGAAATGACAGCCTTAATTATTTATGATAAATTATGAAAATCCAGATTTAAGTCTGGCATTCCATATTGGTATGTTGATAAATTATTGCATAGCCATCTGGTTAATGAATATAACATTACTGTATATTATTGAAAAAACTATCTCAAGTAAAACCTCTATCTTTGACAATGTCAAAATGATTTTAATTAAAAATTAAAGAATCAGAAGACAGACTATAAAACTAAAGCAAAATCTTGTTTTATTGTTGTTTTAATATAGGGAAGTATCTTTTCCGTTGTAGTTAGGTATTGTAAATTAACAAGAGTTATTGTATTTTAATTTTCATCGTTTGTGTATAAATAATAAACTTTTATCAGAAATTATGTTTGTTAATTTTAACATTTTGGTTTCTAAATTAATGTTTTTTAATGTTTATATTAAGTGTTTCTTTTTTTACTTTCATTTTATATTTAGAGCTAGAAGAATGGCAAGTGGCCAGAAATGGTCTGCAATTACAGCTGCATTGCAATATGAATCTGATTTTGATGATAGAGGAAGCAACACTCCCTCTTATAGTTCTACTGGAATTGAAAATATGGTTGAGGAAAGTAATGAAGCACAAGATGAAGGAAATGAATCAGGGCCAGATGATGCAGATACAAATCCTCAATGGCAGTTATATGAAACTGTAAAAAATTACCAGAAATCACCAAGTCATTTGTTATCTGAGCCCTTTCAACGATTACCTTCAAGAAGGTGAATATTAATTCAATAATAATAATATGCTAATAAAATAATAATTATTAGTTTTAATAGTAATAAGTAGTAATAATTATTAAAATATTGACTCAAAGTTATATTTTATAGATCTTATCCAGACTACTATAAAGAAATTAAACAGCCTATATCTTTATTTAAGATTCGGACTAAAATTAAGGTGAGATTGACAAATTGTTATTTAACTAATGTTTATTTGAAAAAAGAGCTATGAAAATAAAATGAAAGAATGATAAAGATAATAATTGTTTCATATTATCATAAAATAATTATATCTGTTTAAAATTTTTAATATTATATTACTATATTTGATATTATTGAAATTAATAACAAGCGAGTTATTAATTTCAATAATATGCCAAAAAAGTCAAAATTATCTAAATTATTGATATTATTAAAAGAATATAAAAACTACTTGAAAAAATATGGTAATCTCTTAGTACATTACCTGTCATGGCTGATGCATGATGTGATTTGATATTATGTGTCCTTTAGTGGCACATATGATCAGATCATGTGGAAATCTGCTGTGTTATTGTTTAAACCATTGTGAAATGCCAATTGCACAGTGTTATAAAAAAACATTAATATTAATGCTAATAGTTTTTATTTTTTATAATCTTATAATGATTGTAGATATCTGTTTGTTCATGTTTGGCTGAAGAGGTCTTGTGGAGCAAAATGCATACAGAAATAAAATTACATTTTAACTATAGAAGTGTCATTTTTATATTGTCAGTGTGATAAATCTCTGATATATCCACCACACAGAGTATGAGATTTCTCAAGTGAAAACTTTTAGAGACCTCCTACCAAATGAAAATTATCTGCAATTTGAATAGTGCAGACTTAACAAAGTAAAACCAACTTTGCCTGTATTTTCCACAAATGAATGATAAAACATGAGTCTATATGCAAAGCAGATGTTGCCAGACCTTTGTGTTGTACATTGGCCATGATGAGCAATATAATAGGAGATTACCAAAGATATTAGATAAACTTCTAATGTTAAATGTTTGGATCACACACTTTTTAAGATATGAAATTAATTCTGATTTCTATTTATTAATGTTATAATTCTTTAGATTGTTGAATATAAACAATGTCTGTAAGCAGAGAAAAATTTAATATTTTATTATATACTTTAGGCTCAAAGACTGAAAACACTCATTGAGTGAAAAAATCATCCACCTCACATTCTGTGGCACTTTTAAAAATGCACATGTGTTTTAACATATTCAATAAGACTACAAAGCAAAATTTGTGTCAAGATTCATTTAATAGTGTACTAAAATGTGATCTGGCAATATGAAAATGCCACAACATGTTGTGGATTCATATTAATACAGCTATGACATAATGTGATAAAAATATCTGTGTAAAAATAAGTAACAGATTTCTTTATTTAGAATAAAAATAAATCCTAATCTAAATTGAGAATTATACCAAAAATAAACAGTTAGTTTCATTAATCTTATGTCTAAGCCTTAAATTTTTAAGATAGAAACTTCTATTTATCATTATTTTTTTACTAATATTAATATAAAAATTTCTTTGGAATTGGTCTCTTTGTGGGAATGTTATTACAGTAGAGCATCAATTATCTGAACACCGATCAACTGAAACATCGGTTAACCAAAAGCATTCCATTTGGACTGTGTCGAGATGTGTGTTGTGCTGAATCAAACGTTTTTGATACTAGATTAACTTCTAAAGTATAATTTTTTTTGTTTTTATATTTTTCAATATATTTTGTTTGTACAAAATAAAGAAATAATTTTTAACGATACAATAGCCACAATTATTATTATAAAATTTTTTATTAGGCTTAACATCAATGAAAATTCAACGCAAAGCAACACACAATGGAGAAAAATTTCAACATGGGATATATTAATGCACTATTATTGGGATATACTAATATACTGTATTAATAATGTATTTTTTCGTACATAATCGGTTATCCGAAAAATCGATTTTTCGTACCTCCCCAGTTGATTCAGATAATTGATGCTCTACTATATTTGCAAAACAAATTTGCAATCAGTTGATAAACTGATTTACAAAATAAATTTTTTATTTGACTTAAATCTAAAATACTTTTTGTAGGTATCTAGGATTTTAAAGTTATCATGTATAGATATCAAGGATTTATAGACAAAACAATTGACAACAAATTGTCTTCTTGACTGTGAACTATAAAAGAAAATGAAGAGTTACATTTATTTACTATTGTTCTTTTAGTCATATAATGTTTTATGACAGGAACTTTCATTAATGGGTATTTTGTTAATAATAAACATTGTTCAGAATTAGTACTTTTGTGGAATTTACATTCAAATTTCAGTTTGAATGCCTCACTTTTTGAATAATTCAGTTCACAAACAGAATTTTGAAATCATAATTGCACTGGTTGCTGAACAAGCTACTTGGCAAGAGCCAGCCACAGATTAGGGAGACATAGATGATTAACTACCTATACTTCATATGTTGAAGAAAGTTGATGCTTGACCAATCAACAACAGGACTACTGATTCAGAAGTTAGTTGTGCTGAGATCACCTTGCATCATTAGATGTCACAACACAAATCATTAATGACATTTCTATCTAAGTTAAATTTCAATGTGCATGCAGAAAGATACAATTTCAGTTTTTTGGTACATGCTGCAGTTGAATCTAAATCAAATTAATTAATAAAAACTGCATTAATTGACATTCACATAGTATAAATGGCATCCAACAATTCATGTTTGAAGGTGCTTTAATCAAATTAAATAACAAAAATTTATTAATATATTATAATATTTCATTTGTAGGCATTTTATGCATGAAATACAGCTAAAAAGGTAAAAAAATGAAAAATAAAATACGGCTTTGTTTTGGGGGTCAGGAATGGATTTTATATTTTTTCTTACAAGAAAATTTGTTTCAGTTTAGAACAAATTGATTTTCAAACAACTTTTAGGAATGAATTATGCTCAAAAATCAAGGTTTTGTTGTATACATAAGTTATTTATTAAAAATATCTGTGCAAGAATAAGTAACAAATTTTTGCACAGATGTTTTTATCACATTGTATCATAGCTGCATTAATAAGTATTCACAATGTGTTGTGGCACTTTCACATTGGCAGGTTGTGTTTTGGTTGATTTATTAAAAGAATCTCTACATGAATTTTGCTTAGTGGTATTATTGAATATGTCAAAATGCATTATGCACATTTTTGAAAATGCAGAAGGTGTTCAACAGCAACATGGAATTCATGTTGTGGCTAAATCTGAGAAGCCAGAATACATTGTGGTCAGTTTTTTTATTCAATGAGCTTTTTATAGTCTTTGACTCTAACATAAAGAATAATGATTTTTAAGAATTAATATTCTTTAATATATTTACATTGCAAAATTCTCGACTTCATATTGTAAAAATGTAAATTTGCATTGCTTTTTCAGATAGTCAAATGTTTTATTATGTGTAAAAATGTTTTCAGCCTTTTGCTTCAGTTGTAGAAATTCTTGTAATGGAATATTGAATAGTATAGAATCAAATAACAGTTTAAATTATCAGATAAATATAAATATTAAAACACTACTAAAAATTAATATAAACAGTTACAAAAAAATGAAATAAAATATTAACAAATATACATTAAGTTTTTTATTTGATCAACAATTCCTTATACATCATTAAAGCACTGTCTAAAACTGAGAAGGATAAAGATTCTAATTGAAGGATATTTCAAAAGTTTTTGAAATTTCCTTCAATTAGAATAGAAACAGCCATGGCTCTAGCTAGGAATTTGATTTGTCATATGATACGCTGAAATATTAAATCATTTAAAAGTGTAACTGATTATTTAGATGTAATTTTATCCAACTTTTATTTTATAGCAGATCAAAGCTTTTGTAGGTAAGAGATGAGCATTCTAATAGCTCTCCAAATTTGGGAGATTTAGTCAAAGTAGTAGTTAAATGGAATAGAGAATCCAGTTATTGCTAAATATAGAGCTAATATAAAATTATTACCCAGATATGTTAATAACTTTCTTATTACATGGAAGGATGAACAATATATAAATGACTTTTCAAAAGATATTAACCTGTCCTCTGGTATTCCTGAGATATTTCATTTTAGCATTGGAACGTTTTTGAAACTAGATGTCTCTAGTTCTTATAATTTTTATATTAAAACTAACTTCTGAAAAAGAATTTTTTTTTGTTTTTACATTTATTAATATGTCTATTTTGTTTGTGCAAAATAAAAAAATAATTTCGAACAATAAAATAGCCACGATTATTTTTTTCAAAAATGTAATTTTCGTTAGGCTTAACATTGACAAAAGTTCAATGTGGTGTGACACACAATGGAAAAAAATTTCAACATGGGATAGGTTAACAATATGATGTCAAGATCTGGTATTAACCAACAGGAAGTATACTGGTATGAAGCTTAACATTGACCAAATTAGCAACTCTATTGTTATTATCTGGATCAGGGATGGGCAACCTGTTGCCCATCCTTGATCCAGATAATACAGGATGCCCAACCTGTAAATATTAATGAGAACCTCCAGAGGTTCTCATTAATATTTTTTGCGGCCCACATCACATAAAATATGAATAAATATATCAATTTCCCAGCTTAAGGAAGTATGCAACAAAATCCAAATGTTATTTCTACAACTTATGTATGTTAATAGTTTTTCTGCAATGAATTTAGTAAAAATTAAAACAAGAAACCGGCTAACAGACACATCGAAACTAATTTAGAACTAGCAGTGACTAATATTTAACCAAATATTTCTGATATATTACATTCATATTAGTTCCAGAAGCTAAATTAAGTATACATATACTAATATATAATTATATATGTATATAATAAATAATTGTGATTTACCAGCATTTTTTTTCTCTTTTCTCTTGTTTGCAGCCCATGTCAGTTCAAAAATTTTAAAATGTGGCCCCTACATAGAAAAAGGTTGCCCATCCCTGATCCAGATTTTCAGAGAGACATAAAACTAGGGTGTATATTTGCTAAATTGGAAGCAGTAAGATTGAAAACAACTCATGTACACAGGTTACACTAGTAGGAACTTGGAGAAATTGCATTGCATTTGCAAACATAAATAAAGTAGCTTAACACAATAATTTTAAATTAATCTTAAATTAGCATGCTTTGCCAACCAGGAAGATGCCAAAATTTTGGGGAATGAAACTGAAGTTGTAAAAAAGTTCACATTTTTTTTTTACAACACTTACAGTACATTACAGTAGAACAGGTAGAGATATTTAAGAAAAAAAAATCTATGGAGTGTGTTTATATTCCAGGGATGTGGACCCACTTTTCTCTACATGGAAATTTGCCTAAATTCATAATTTGTGAATCTGGTATCTATTTAATAAATTTTATATATAATGAATTTTGTTTTATTTAACTTCTATGTAAACTGTTTGCATAAAAGAAAAATCATTTACTAAGAAAATTAGGTCAATTTTAGTTAAAATTGTGTACTATAGAAGAAATTGATAACCATAAACCATTTTTAAACCATAAAAGGAATATATTTTAAATTTCATCATGTCACCTTTGTAACTATGAATGAATTTATATGAGCAAGATGTAGCAAAAATCTATACAATATAAATGAATGAATCATATAACAAAAAAGAAAGAAGTTAAATAGGACAGCATTAAATTAATATACAGTTGACTCTGCATAAGTCGACACCCCAAGGAGAAGTGGAAATGTGTCGAGTTATCCGATGTAACAACTAAAGCAAAGTTGGAAAAAAAACCACAAAACTACAATTAATAAAATACAGTAGTGCGTTATACAGTAGTATAGGCTTACAATAGATTGTGTCCTCCATTTACAATTACTCTGTAGACGAAAAACTGAAAAACTCATTTAGTGTTTGTTTTGAGCACTTAACTATCTCGACTTTCTTTTTCAACGAACATGAATGCCTTGAAAACATCATCTTCGCAATTGTCACTTGTTGGCAAGTAACGTCTAAGGATTCTTAATGCCTCTGGCATGAGAAAATGCAAAATTGGATTCTGGTATGACGTTGATGTAGATTGTATATTTTGTTTTTGTTTATCTGTTATTATTTTATACATAAAAATACATAAAATGTTAAGGCATTTTTATTAATATGTATATATATTAATAATAATAATGTATTATTATATTAAATATATTAATTATATATTAATAAATAAATTGACTCCCCCTCCTGAAAAAAATGAGTTTGCACCACACCTGCAAAGTGAATTCATTTTTTCAGGAGGGGGTGTCAACTTATCGGAGTGTGGGACAGCAAAAGTATGTCCACTTATCCAGTGGTGTAGAGTTAAACGATGTCGAGTAAACTGGAGTTTTTTAACATTAATGCCTATGTAAGTCGGCCAGGACCACAGAAAACTGACTACTTAACCGAGGGTGTCGAGTTATCCGGGTGTCGACTTATTGCAATTCGACTGTATGTAAATAAAAACAATTGACAAATTAGTATAATAAATTAGTTATTGATAATTTGTAGTTTAGAATTTGACTAATTTTTAACATAATGACAGATTCTAAAGAGCTTAAATTTTTTTTGGACTTTCATTAAAATAAGAAACAAGAATTCTTAAAATTTTTTGTAATGGAATAATAGATATTATTTTATAAATGATTTATTATATTTAATTAATCTTGTAAAGTGTTTAGTTGTTACAAGCTTTCTAAATTGTAGAATAACACAAACCTACAAAAAAAAATTTTTTTTTGGTGCCTAGGATTTTAGAACCGATTTTAGCTATATTTGGGTCGCTGAATCTAAATATGAAATCAGTTTTTCTCTATCAGCTCTACTTTTTTAGATCAGTGATTTTTTAACGTACAGTGCTACACAAAATGTGCAGCCCTAATTCCAGTTTGTACAGTTCTAAATCACATAATCAAGGATTGATTCCTGTATATTGTGTCCTTATCTGCTACCCTTCTCTCAAGAAGACAATTTTGTGTTTCATCATGAAATTAGAGGGCTCTTGGAAAAATGGGTCGTCTTCAATATTTTTCAGATGATTCGCACCTATTTATTGACAGCTCAAAACGAAGTTTGAAATGTGTCCTTCCACACAATGGGAACAAATATGGTTCAATACCAATTGCTCACTCAACGAAAATGAAAGAAGAATATAACACTATAGCTTTGGTCTTGGAGAAGATAAAGTATCACGAACATCAATGGGTAATTTGTGTAGACTTAAAAATGGTAAACTTTCTCCTTGGACAGCAAATTGGCTACACAAAATATCCTTTCTTCTTGTGCCTATGGGATAGCAGACAAAACACACCACTAGGTTAGAAAAGAATGGCCTAAGAGAGAAAACATGGATGTTGGAGAAAAAAAATGTCATTAACGACCCTTTAGTTGAACGAGAGAAAATGATCTTTCCTACACTGTATATCAAGCTAGGCCTAATGAAGCAGTTTGTAAAGGCTCTTGATAAGAACAGATCATGCTTTGCATATATAGGGGAAAAAATGCCTCAGTTGAGTATGGAAAAAATTAAATCAGGAATATTTGACGGCCCACAAATAAGACAACTCATTAACGATCCTGCCTTTGTAAATTCGATGAATGAAGCCGAGTGAAAAGTCTGGACTTCATTTGTTGCAGTTGTCAGAAATTTTTTAGGCAAACACAAAGCTGAAAACTATGTTGAACTGGTAAATGAGATGCTTAACAGTTTCAAATCCCTTGGGTGTAATATGAGTATTAAGATGCACTATTTACACAGTCACTTAGATCATTTTCCTGAAAATTTAGGAAAATCTAGTGAAGAACAAGGTAAAAGATTTCACCAGGATATTAAAACTATGGAGGACTGCTACCAAGGAAGATGGGATATACATATGATGGCAGATTACTGCTGGAGTTTAAAAAGGGACTGCTCCAAAATACATTCACGAAAGTCAGGGAAAAGAAGCTTCCTTAATGTGTAACTATTTAGTTTTATTGATGACTTTTTCCTCTATCTTTGTATAGAATAATACTTGCATATATAATAATAAAAATTCCATGTTTAGTTTTTTATTTGATCCATGGATTTGACTTAAGATATTGAAACGTGTATTTTGCTAAAATGCTATATCTTAAAAATTAGAGCTTCTAGGCAAAAACTAATGCCATATTTGAATTCAGGGCATCAAATTCATATGAAATCAGCTCAAAATACCCCGGCACCAAAATTACTGTTGACCTGTGTAACATAACAAAATTTAAACATTTTATCAAAATGAAGAAAATAATTGTTTTTGTAAAAATAATGGAAAATTTATGAATGTGTTTATTTTCTTATCATTTATGTAACAGTAGATTTTCATATGTAGTAGAGTCAAAAATAAACCAAATTTTTGAAATTCTTTAGTAATGACTTTAATTGTGAGTTCATGGATGTTCAAACATTTTCTTAAAGATATGATCCTTGTACAACATGTCTGTATTCAGATGGATTAGAACACAAAATGCTAAAGTATTAGAGCAAGTAGGTCTGTACCTTTGGAATTCTGAATGAATATCATAAACAACAAATTAACATTAATTCTGCATCAAAGTTGGTAAAAACTTTACCAAGACATTTAACTTGCTTAAGAAAGAATAAGGTAATGACACTATGTTGCATACACAAGTGTACAAATGGTGTATTTTAAAGGTTATGAATTGACCTTTAAAATACTCTGTTGTACTGCTTGTATATCTGGATGGCAATCATTTTCTGTTGATTTACAACAGAGAATGATTCCTGTCCATCCTGATGAGCATTGAGGAAAAAAATGGATAAATGACTTTTTGAGTTTTTGAAGAGTTCATAGATAATCACTAGGCAATATAGTAATATGGTTTGAATTTGGAATTTCACGTCTCTGTAATTCTTCAGAATGAGTTGAAATGTATCATGTTTGTTTTGCTGTTGTTCTGAGGATTGCATTTAAGGAGCTAATGCAGAATGGGGCTGTATAAAACTATTTTAATTAGTGGTAAGAATGTTGGCAAAAGTATATAGCTACAGAAGATGTTTTCATTGAAGATAGTCTTCTGTAAATATTTTTAATATAACTTATATTATGTCAATAATATTTATAATTCAGTTTATATTAACATAATATAAACTGAACTTATGTTATTAACATAACATAAGTTCAGTTTATTTTTGACTCTACTACATACATATATTAAATGTTGAAATAATAATTAAAATGCATTAAAATTTTTATTAATTCTATTGTGAATATTTCATTTATATATTATTCTTTTATAGACGGGACAATACAATAGTACTATGGATGTAGTAGATGACATGAATTTAATGTTTGAAAATGCTAGGAAATATAACAGACCTGAATCTAAGATCTATAAGGTAACTTTTTAAGTATAAGATGAAATTTGAATTTAAATTAGTTTTATCAGTTGTAATTTATAGTCTAATAAGAAATTGAATGTTATATTTAATGAATTTATTACTACTCAGTATATTTAATAGAATTCAAGCTAGAATAAAGTTTAAGTACTTGAAAAAAATATATCTTTGAGTACAATTCTGTTCTCATTTTTCTTTCGGGCAAATATTTTCAGCTCTTTTCATAAGCCTGCTTTGGGTCTCTCAAAGATTCTAAATGTCAATGTTCTATTTTGGAATTTTTGCTCATGCAATGACTTGTCTTCTAAGATTTAAAAACTTTTTTAAATATTGAAAACGATGTAACAGTACCAGACTCTTTGGCCATGTATTTTCTATTGTTCTGGGATATGTGATAGTTTATGTTTTGACTAGTTATTTGTAAAATTATATCTTGTAGAGAGTTCTTATTTGGGTTCTCATAAAACAATTTCCAGGCAGCAGAGAAAGTTTTAATCTTTTTGGTTTATACATACTCCTTCTAAGGAGGCTTTATAAATTAATTTATAAAGCTTTGTTTTATGAGAACTCTATTGTTTTATGAGAATTCTCTATTGTGGTCCCACAAGATATAATTTTACAAATATGAAGTCACAACATAAATCATCACATATCCCAGAACATTATAAAGTACATGGCCACAGAAAATGCTGTTACCTCATTTTCAGTATATTAAAAATTTTAGAAGATATATTTCAATATAAGAACATTGACATTTAGAATGTTTGACAGATCGAAAGTAGGCTTTATCAAAAGAGTTTAAAATGCTTGTCTGAAAGAAAAATGAGAATGGTATTGTATTCAAAGGTGAGCTTTTTAAGTATTTAGTCACTATATGTTTCAACATTGAAACAATTTGAGTTTGAGATATGTTTATTATAATAGAAAAGATATTAACTAATTTTTTTTTACTTAGTTTAAGATAGGTTTGGATTAAACAGAAGTCATGTATCAAAATAATATAAACTTTGTATATATATGGTACTTGACTTGATTTATATCATTTTGTTCCCAATATTTAAATTATTTTGAATGACAGTAATGTAAACAGTAATTAAAATAAAACTACTAAAAATAGAATTTTTAAAAAAATTTGTTTTATTCATTTTATCCATTGGTTTGCTAGCTCACAATTTCAAAGAATTTAGTTGATATGCAGTTTTTGCAGAATTTCATGTCAAATTTTGTCATCATTTATGGTTCTAGTCACCATCTACTTTTAGTAGTTACTTTTAGTAAATATTTATTATATTAATAAATATTTTGTTGTTTTATTTTTATGAATTAAACACTAATGCTAACAATTGTAAAAAAGTCAGTTTATTAAAAATGATTAAACACTTTTTAAAACTCAAAACATTTCATATTAAGATTCATTCCTGCTTTTTGTAATGCATTTCGAGAAATGTTTAATTACTTTTACTAAACTGACTTCTTTACAACTGTTAGCATTAGTGTTTACTTCTTAAACTATGGAATCATTGTAGACAAAGAAGTTTTATTTTTTATAATTACAATGTTGACATATATAAGTATAAAAAGATAAAAAAAAAAATAGTATTTTAATAATTTATTGAATTTAAAGTATTTAAAAGTTTACTTAATAAATAATATCTTTAATGTTTTATTAAAGTTTTAGTTAATAATTTAAATATAATTTTTCTGAATTTGATCATTTATACTTATTTCAGTTATAAATATTTATTTGATGATTAACATTTTAGTACAAAAGTAGATAGATATTAGAAATTGTATTGAGTTGTTTTTCAAGTGTCTAAATTTGCATAATTTATTTTTAAACTAAGACAGACAGTTCATAGTTTGGACCAATTTAACAGATTATTTTTAAAACACTACTACTATTGCTATTAGAAGAAATGTTTCAAACACATTATAGGCATATGTGAAATTTTAATCAATTTTTAATAAAGATTAAAATTATATATATATATACACACTGATTTAGAGAAAATTAATTCTAGAAAAATGTTACAACTATTGTTTAAAAGTGATGATAATAAAGTAATAAAGTACACTGAAGTGATAAAAGTCATGGAATAGTAACCTAATATTGAGTAGGCTCTCCTCTTGATTGCAGTAGAGTCACCACAAAATTAGGCATGTACACCATGCCTAATTTAGTACTTGGTAGCAGTCAGAAATAATAGCTGATCATGAAGCTAGAAATACATGTTACAATTGTATAAAATTGATGGATGGAGATGTAAGGTATATATCATTGTTTCTACCATATCTTAAACATGTCCAATGATGATGTAGGAGTAAGCCATAATGCATAAATCGCATGTGTGTTCCTGGATCTCTTTCCCTAACAACTGCAGACCTGGAACCAATGCATTGTCTTGCTGAAAAACCCTATTGCTGTTAGGGTTAAAATTGTCATGAAAGCTTATAAAACAAGATAAAAAATTGTGATGTTATTTCCAATTTAGTGAAAATGAAGTCTCTATAGATTAACTCTTATATGTCAATGAATAAAATTTTTACTTCTTTATATTAATTTTCAAATAGAATTATATTTGTTATATTTGAAGTGTAACAAATATGAGTCCCTGAGGACATTGTCTATAACATTAACAATTGAAAAAATACTGCAAGTATGCTTCCCTACTTCAGTGGTTCTCAATCTTTTTGAAGTCGGGGAACACTAAACTTTCAGATTGTTTTCCGTGGAACACTAAACTTTGACATTTTTACCCGCGGAGCAGTTACAACACATCAGCTGTAAAGTAGGGGTGGCAAAACTTTTTGAAATCAAGTGCACTCGGTCTAGTAAATGACGACATTGATGTTTGCTAATTACATTCCCATACAAAAATTATTTTACATTATAATGATTTTTCTTTTGCCACAATTTTTAATTGTATATTTGTTTTTTCACGGAACAACTGAAGTGGCTTCATGGAGCACCCATGTTCCACGGATCACGAATTGAGAACCACTGCCCTACTTCATATCAGACTTGTCTTATTTGTTCATCTGCAGTAATGTCTGAAGCTTATTCACTTGTTGATATAGTATATAATTAGGAGCAAAAATATCTGAAAATAAATACGAAGAAATAAAAATTTTATTTAACATCATACAAGAGTTAAATCTACAGAGACTTCATTTCACTAAACAGGAAATAGTGGCACATTTTTTAATCTCTTGTGTTATAAGCTTTGAGAAACAATAATAGTAATAATAATTCTAATGATATAGTAAAATAATAAAATAATTTTGTTACACATAAAAAAACAAAACCAAATGTGCAAAGGTCCAAAACTACATTGTGCAGTTCCTGTACCTAGCATCTTATCCACTAGATTATCTCAATTACAAGAAGTGTATCTTTCAAAGACTTATAAGCTACATACACAATTTTCAGAGGCCCATTTTTCAGAAATACTTGAGAAGTAGGTCTTATTATTTGGAGAAGGATCTCTTTGTATTTAGAGCTATGTGCTTATCAAGTTTCATTTGAATCAGAGAGGCGAATGTCTGGCTATCTCCTTGTTATTGGAATATCAACCTCTCACAGCAACATCTGTCGGGGAACTGGTAACAATCCCAGCTGATGATAACTTGTGTATTTCTTGATTACAGGCTACTTATAACTTTTGTCACTTTAGTGTAAATAATATCTTTAAGTACTTCTTCTATCTATTATTATTATTTTATATTATGATTAAAATGTTAAAGTTTAGTTAATATAATTTTTTTTTTAATTTTCAGTCCTTATTTTATGATTTTTGAATTTCAAAAATTCAAATATACTTTTAGTATTAATTCAATAAATTATTTTTGATTTAATTAATTTATAGTACATCAATATAAAATAATCACATTTATTCTTATTATTATATTTAAAACATTTTATAAATTATGTAAACATAATGTAATTGAATCTTAATTCGTAAACAATAATTCTAATGACAAATGGTAATGAACAAATTTTGTTGCATTATTTAAACTGAAGAAATATTATATTATCTTTTGATGTGTTAAGAGTGTCAATGTCAGACTTTATTTGATAAAATAAACTGATTTATTGTATTATATACCATTATATTGATAGGGGAAAATATATATTTTTTAAAGTAGCTATATATATATATAGCTACTTTAAAAATTCCTTACTAGAAAAGAAATAGTGATTTCTCAATTTACATGACTTATTTGAAAATGAAGAAATAATAATGATGATAAAATTATCAGAAATCAAATATGTGAATATTAAAAATATAAATATGTAGTACAAAAAAACTCAGAAGTGAAGCAGGAAACATTTTTTAACCAATTTATTATTAAAATATTTCATTGTATTAGTGAATATACTTTTTAAAACAACTCTTACTTGTGATAAAAGTAATACTTTGACCTACATATTTTTATTCCTGATAGTGGTGCTTCCTGTTTCATCTTATAGATTTAGCAATATTTTTTTTTACATTATATGTCTACTGCAAAAGCAAATTAATAAATCAATTACTACTGATAATATGAGTGTTTACTCTTTTTTTCATTTCTAATGTTGATAATTGATACTTTGCATCTCTTTTCATTATGTAAAACTTGAATCATGTAAATGATTTTTATAAATAAAATATTTGATGCTTAAATTTCTTAAGTTGTTCCAAATAAGTTTATTTATCAGTTAAAGATTGGCATTTATACTCTTAGAAATCAATAAACAATCTTTCTGATTTGTTCAAACATCACTTTATACAGTTAAAAGTTTTACTAGTTATAATTAAATAATTATAGTTTAAATATTTACTAAAAAAAAATACTAATTGGTCCAAACAATGATTTAATAATAACAAAATGAGCAAATGCTCTAAGAAATAATACAGTTACATTTGTTCTCATTTATTGTAACAGAAAAATCTCTGCTTATAATTAATATTATCAAATTTAGAAATCTTAGTATATATATTTATAAAAGTAAATTATTTAAATATAAAATTGAATATATATTATTGTTAGTAGCGATATAATTCGCTTCTATGATAAATGGCATTTTTCTTTCGTTTTTTTGTGATGAGTATTTGTTTGCTTGCATGAGTAATGTGTGTTCTGGTTTCCTTGCATGCACAAGTAAACAGTTTGACCTTTTCTTTTGTCCTCCAGGATGCTGTGAAGCTCCAAAAAATTATGCAGTCCAAAGCCAGGGAGCTGATTAACTTGCACATGAAGGTATTTTTCTCCTCTGCTTGCTCTATCTTGCTTCTTCTGTAAAAGCTGCTATTGCCTGAGTTATAAACTTAATCTTGTAGGAATGAAAATCACAAATTTCTCTAACATTTTGATTGCTGTATAGTCTCTTATCAAAGATATTTATAATATCAATAGACTATATATTTACAGCAAATTTTTCTTTTTTTAAAAATGTATTTATATATATATTATATATTATATATTTTTTAAATCTGAGTTTAATATTTAATAATTTATTATGTTTTATTTAGCATTTCACATTCCCTGCTGCTTTTATTTTCTTTGTGTGATTTAAAATTATTTTTATTTTTAATGTTTAGTTTTTTATAATCATCTGTCTTTATATATATATATATATTTTTTTTTTTTATTAATTTATGCCAGAATAAATTATATTATATATATATATATATATTAAATAAATAAAATTATTTTAAATTCTACATAGTGTGTAATAAATCTTAATATATATAATGTTTCTGTTAATGAATGTAGGATTCAGATAGTGATGATGATGATGAACGTACACCAAAACGTAAAGGAAAAAAAGGTCTATTTGGTAGTCTCTGGGGTGATACAAAAAGAAGAAGAACTTTTGACTTTGAATTTTCAATGAAGAAACGAATGAAATATTTATATAAGAGTCTTATTGATTATACTGTAAGTTAATTATTTTTTGTAAGTTATATTTTATTAATTATTTGTAAGTTAATTATTTTTTATAAGTTATATTAAGTTATATACTTGTAAGTTAATTAATTATTTTTATATACTATAATATAAAGTGCACAAATTTAAATTATGAAAATATTTTACTCTTTTTTCTTAATATTTTAAAAATTTATGTAAGTTGTAATTGTAACATTGACTTTGAAATAGTGATATTTTTCTTCAATTCTACAATTATAACAATTTAAATTTGGAATTACAATAAACTCTTGCTAATTTGGACTAATAGAGACTAAATAATGAATATTGTTTGAGTTAGAGGTGTGTTTTCTTCAATGACATGGGAAATGAGAAGGTGGATATATAGTATTGTAATTTATTATATTTGTCTCTAAACAGAAGTTTTACTGAGCTGAGTTATACTGCTAAATTTATTATTGCAGTAAATGAACTCAGTGTATTTTGTGACAGTATATTATACATCAATGTACAGTGGAACTTCTCATAATGAGTGAAACAAATTGTAAAATAATGACTCTCTTAAAAGTGATGTTTCACATAATGAGTGACAAGGAGAGAGAAAGTTCCAGATTGTGCACATGGTCCATCAGTCTGTGTATAGCACTTGTTCCACTAGCATCTTACTGTCGCTTGTGATCAGATATTTTTCCAAACTTGTGTTCATATATATTACATATAAACATCAACGGCCATAGTCTGTTATATAATAAACATGACAAACGATATGCCAAATTCTTGGTTAAGGCTACAATTAAATATTAGAAATTAATTAATTTGACTAGAGGTAGGCAGTTATGCTGCCATCTCGTAATAAATTTAATGACCAGTTCCAAATTAAATTTTAGAAATGTCTAAATTAAAAGTTAATTATTTATAAGTATTAAATTTAATATGAGATGAAAGCATAATTGCCTACCTCTAGTCAAATTAATTAATTTCTAATATCATTGAGTTTTCGTCTGATGGAGAAAAATTTTTTAAAATTTAAAATATAAAGTGTTTGTCTTGGAACACAAAATAAAAGGTGATCCCATTTTGGGCAGACTTAGTCTTTATTTTAAATTTTAAATAATTTCTAATATTTAATTATAGCCTTTACATAACCAAGAATTTGGCTTATCGTTTGACGTGTTTATCAGACATATATTATCTGTAATTTTTTTTTTCCTGCAAATAGAATTTGCATTTTGTGTGGTTTATTCCATGCTAGAAGAAATGATGATGATTCAGTCTCCTTAACAATGTATATTGTATAAGTTTCTTTGAATAAACATTATACATAAAATATTTGAGTATTTTTTTGGCATGGAATGTATTTTTGTATTTTACATTAATTTATATGAGGAAAAATGTTTCACTTAATGAGTGTTTCACATTACGAGTACGATTCTGAAATGAATTATGCTCGTTAAGTGAGGTTTCACTGTATTGTCTTTCGTAACTTATTGAATACAGTAATATAAAGCATGGTATTGCAAAGACTTTTGGATATTAAAAACACTCATTAATTATAATTTTTGCTGTTATCAAGAAATTTTAAATTGAAACTTTTTTAAAAATTTGTTTGAATTATGCAATCTGATTTGTTAGGCTTCAAGTGAAAATTTACAGTGTATTATAAAATTTTGAGCTTAGAGTAGATGGTTTAGTAAGAGATATAAATTCTTGTTTTAGTAATAAAATTTTGAAAAATTAATAAACCAAATTGTTTTATTTTATTTAAGACTAGGCATTTCAAATTATTTAGAGTTAAAAATGCTTTTATCATTCTGATTTCATTATATACAACATTTTCTTCTTTATTTAAAGTTCAAAATTGAATCTTTCTTCATTTCACGATGCCAGAAAGATTCAATTTTGAAAAAAATCTACCTGAAGGAGATCTTAGTTGTAGACTGAAAATGTTAGTAACTGTCTTATCACTTATATGCAAGGCCTATGTAAGAGATAAGATTGTTAGGTTGGTGAAATTTATATTGATTAACGTCTTGTTATTAGAAGATTAATTTATATAAATTTTATCAATAATAACAAAATTTATCACCAAAAAAAGGTCATTATTATAAATATGCCATTCTCCATACTCCTAAAATCACTATGAAATAAGGAGTATTTAATAATATATTTTTATTTAAAAAAATAATTAGCAATACTGAAAAAAGTTTGAAAATAAAAAATAACAGAGTACTTGTACTTAAAGTGATTGATACTTATACATGTACTGAAATAATGAAGTAATTTATGAAAATGATATTTGATTATGACAACATGATTAGTTAATGAACAGTATTCTGTTGTATAATCAACTGTATCACAATTTGTAAACCATCTGTTCAGTAGTTATAAATGTCAAAAATCAATATTGATTCTGTCTTGAATTTCACTATTTAGTAGAATCTCATTTTAACAAATTGAGGAACAACGGATTTTTCAGAATAACAGATTTTTTTCTCCAGGTCCTGTCAAATAAATTAATTTTACTTCTTTTTAGTGGAACCATAACTTGGAATAATGGATTTTTTTTCTAGTTCCCTCTTCGGTAAACATCATATTTTTTTCAACATTTAATTAATAATTGAATGTTTCTGGATACTGAATTCAAAAAAGTACGTTGCATGCTATGTAAACTAAGCATACAATCATCACATTTCTACTGGTTATATTGTAACTGCACTTTAGTGCTTTCCTGTAACATGTTGATTAGTGGAGGGAAACTACTTCTTGCTTAACTCTTTCAGGTGTGCATGTGTGTGCAACAAATGTGTGCCGCACCTTTGGGGCTGTCGTAAATGATGTCCACACTGGAATGGAGGGAGGAGGTTGAAATTCAATGGACGTCTGTTTTATTTCATTAAATTTTATACAGTTTATGCATTTTATTATTCATAAAATGATAAAGGTTTTCAGAGGGACTGAGTTTTGTTGGGTGTCCAAAGAGAGGAGAGGTTACAGAAACTGGGACAGTGAGGAAAGTAAAAATTTTAAGAAAAATGCAGACATAATTTATGGACAGTCCCTTTGTTGCAGACAAGTGTTTGGGAATATCACACCTTGAAATAATGTTTGTGTAACAGTAACATTTTGTACTGACAATGTCACCAAAATAAGTCCAGAAATGTGCTATCAGAACAAACCAAGATGGGCAAGTTTTTTTAACATATCGTGAAGTGTTAATGGTCATACATACTTTGTTGCTTTATAATAGATACAGTTTCTGTCAGCTTTGTTATGTTATAATGTATGATCTTGTAATTTATGTGTTTATATAAAATAAAGGATAGAATCTCAGGAGGCTAAATAATTTTCAGTACAGGGGTTTTTTTTATGTAAGAGTTTAAAAATCAAAATTTTTTTCCAAACAATAGATATTTTCCTGGGAGTGTGAGAAATCTGTTGTTTGCAATATAACAGATTTTCAGAACAACAGATGATTTTTGGCACCCTAAGTAATCTGTTAAAATGAAATTCTACTGTATAAAATTTCTACTTGGCATCATTTATTTCAAACTTTTTAAGTAAAAATATATGAACCTAATTAATATTTGCCCTTTTTAAGACATATAAATATGAAGTGATATATCATTAATACTTTGAATTACTGTGTAAATTATGTTGTGTATAAATTGACTTCTAAGCCTGAAAAAAATCTTTCCAAAAATATATGAGTTGAGTTATGTGATGATTATAAAAGATGAACCTTTGCTAAGAAATGGTAAACAAGCAGAACAGTGTTCGAAAAAAGTTCTATGCATCACTTAATGTAACTCCTGTAAGTTGTTGAAAATATCTCTAGGTTGTGATTAATGAACTTATTTGATATAGAGTATAATATAAAAATAAACATTCAGTAAAAATGAGCAAATATACCTGTATCATGTACTGCTTCCAATAGCTGATACCAACTGTATATCACTGATGGGTATAACATGAGAAAGACATAGCCTACTACAGTGTTTTATTATCAAATACCATATGATATAGTATTACCATTGTACTAATATTGAGTATACTATTAATATTTTATTGGGAGTCTTGATTTTGGCTCAGATGTATTTACCAGTATATACAATAGATTTCTTACCAAGATAATTTATGTAAAATTTTTAATGGTAGCTTGGTATCATACATGCAGCTTATATTCCATATTATTTTTTGTAAGAGCAATATGTTATTATTGAAAGGTATTCAATTAGAATTTTTATGAAAGTGGTGTTACTTTATTGTATGCTTTTATCATAGGTGACCAAATTCCACACTACATTTCACTTCTAACTTACTGGTAGTCTACAATATGTTATGAATTTAATTTATAGATTTAAATCAGAATTTTGAGCTGAAAATCTTGAGGTCAATTCATACACTTGCATACATATTAAACTGATTATAAAATAGAGAAGACTGCAAATGTGAATTATATAAAAATTACATATTTAAAGTAATATTTCTATAATTTAATTGTCAATTTTTTTTGTTAATTATAAGAAAAAATTCATGAAAAGATTAGTTTTAATTATTTAGTGTAACTATAAGCTATATGAATTTTATGAATGTAATGAATAGAAAAATATTTTTTTTTTTATTAAATTTACATTTTTGTTAATAACTGTTCCTATTACTTTATTTTTGAAGTATGAAATGATGATTTTTACATCTAATTTATTTATTTGTGAAAAGGATGAATCAGGAAGGCCATTAATTACAATGTTTATGGAGAAGCCATCTAAAAAAGATTATCCTGATTATTATGAAATTATAACTAATCCTATTGACATGAAAACAATTGAAACTAATATTAAATTAGACAAAGTAAGTAATTTAAATTTCATTTATATTTATTTATGAAAAATATCTTTTGACAATTAAATTTTACATCCCATTATGATTTGTTTAGTTTTATAAATTGGATTATTTTCTGTAGAAAATAATTATTGAAAACTTCTTTTAAAAATTGATAAATCATCAATTGATTTGATATAAAATACTTTATTATTTTAATTCATTTTGTATGAAAATGTAAATAGTTTTTAATGTTACTGTTAATTTTTGTATTTTTTTAGAAAGGCATTAAAATATTATTGGTTATTTCTATATTACTATATCCATTTATTGCATTATGCATTTTAGCATTAAAAAAATCAATAAAATGATTATTATTTTGAAGTGTGTTACTAATTTATATACAATATTTTTATTTTATTACAAAAGTTTATATAATTTAATTCTTTTATTTTAAAATTATATTATTACCAGATCATAAATATGGTATTCATATACATGTATGATATAAAAAGACAAACTGTTAATGTTTCAAATATTTACTGTGATTTACTTCTACAATATTCAGTTGTCAGAATGCTAACTTTGACTTCAGAAAATTGGGAATTAATAAAAGATTACTAGTGTATTTTAAAAGTAACAATAATTGCAGTTGTTTGAGTTTATGCTTATTTATGTTATTATTATTGGTATTAGTTTATTAACTAATGTTTCATTTCATTTCAATAATCTTTTTTCTTTAACTTTTCCTTCTGAATTTTTAAGCTGTTATTTAGAATGAAAACAAATTGCAGGGAAAGGGTTAAGTTATACTGAAAAACTGTAAGTAGATCATAAGTATAAAATTAATACAAAAAGTGTCTTAATATTTCTATTATTATTAGATAGATTAAATAGATTGACTTATATAATATGTATAATTTTGTGGTAAACGGTACATTGAGACTTTTTCCACACAATGTTTTATATCACTCATTTACTTGACATATTTCTAAATGTTTCGATCATTATTTTGAAAATAAGTAACAATTTAAATCTCAATGTTTCCTAAAAATTTATATTATTGCATTTAGAAATATTTTGTTAAGTTACAAAATATATCTACAAATTTTTCATTAACAAACAGTTTTAATAACACACACTATTGTTTTTTTGTTATTTTAAATGGCTATCATTTAGTAATATTCTGTTTGAACTTAGTTTTTTTCTTACTTTTAAATTTGTAAAATATGTGTTCTTTCTTATACATTTATACATTTCTCATAAGATATTCAATTTTCTAGTTTTGATTTGCCTGATGATATTTATATAAAATGATCAAAAACATTAGTGTATGCTCTTAAAGCTGTACTAAAGATATTTTAACACAATTATATTAGTTATCAATACTGATATGAACATAAACATTATACATATAATATTTTAGTACTTTGATAGAATTTGAAAATAATCTAATATTAACATTCGTTTATTTTTAATGAAAAAGTTTTTGCATAAAAAAATCAATAAATCTTTGTAATAATCAAGGAAATACTATAATATTTCTAATTTATTAATTAACAATTACTAATATTGTTAATTAATAAATTAGATATATGTTGTTAATCATATTAATTTTGATTTGATTTTAATTCACATTAATTTTTAATTGTCTATAAGTTTTTAGTCTGTAATCAGAATAAATAAAATCCAATATATCATTTTGACAAATTTTTCAAAGTTATGCCTATTTGAACTCATTTTACTTATTAAAGTTATAATGAGTAATTATTAATAAAAAGACAAGCATTAAATTAAACAACTGTGAATTTTCTAGCATTTGGAATACTTGAAATTCATATATAAATATAATTTGCTTAATGCAATTTTATTTAGTGTGGAATTTAGTATACTGTAATTTATAACTTGAATATATATCAGAGGAATCAAGTAATGCTAACATTGCCATTAATGTATTTGGTAGAGTGGTTCTGACATAATTTTGCATAACAATTCAAATAGAAAATGTGCCATTAATTTATGCAGAGCATTAGAAAATGCAGTTTGTTGAAATCAAGAGCTTGATGCAGGAAGGAATAGAACACATCTCCAAGTAACATTGGATAATTTTTTTCCTTATAATAGAAACATTTAAAAATTCATTTGCAGAATAAAGCAATAAAAAGGTTTAATAGCATTATTCATTTCATTTTCTTGTAGTTTTTTTTTAAAATAGATTTTGTAACTTAATATTATTTTTAAGTACAAAAATTTCTTTTCAAATGAATTATCATTTGTCTTATTAAATATGTTTCCCAATAAATGCAGATTCAACTAGTGCAGCAATTTTCTAGAACACACTAATCAAATTATATGGGAGTATTTTGGTAGTTTTACTCACAAGTTGATTTTCCAGTATAAATTATAAAAAATAATTTATCCCAGTCTGTAATAGTGATCTGGTGCTTTTAGTTGTATTTAAATTCAAAAGACTTTTTCTGCATTTCAAGAAATTATTGAATATTATAACATTTTATTGGATTAATTTAATAACTTAAAAATTCAACAGAAATATAGCTTTTTTTTTTAACCTAAAAGAATTTAATAAACAGTATCATCTTTCAAACCATATTTGTTAACTATAGTATTAAAATATAAATTACATTTTGTTATATACAGTGGGTGATCAGTTAACGAACATAATTCGTTCCAAGACTTTGTTCACTATCCAAATTGTTCGTTAACCAATAGGCCCACCAGTGGCCAAGTGGTCTTTGTACCCTGAACACTGGTAATTCAGTTGTGGGTTCGTGCCTTGCTCAGACGGGCTGGCCAAATGGAGATTTCCGGGTTTTCTCCATGTCTGTAATGCCTAAATAGGGGCCAGTTTCCCTTAAAAGACCTCCCGGAAGACATTCCCCTATTCAGATTGCTCAAGTGTTGCGTTGCCATAACTTAACAAACAAACGTTAGCTGATTATTGAATTACCGTAGGTTTTTATGGAAATTTGAGTAATTTGTTCTGGAGACCCCAAAAAATAAAAAATGTAATTTGTATGTAATACATAAAAAATGTATTATATGTAATTATAATAATACATATATTCACAGTCTTGCATTTTTATTAGTCATGTTTTTTCCATTTGTGGGGGTTAAAGAATCTGTCTAATGTCGATTGCTTTTCTCTCTTCTTCAGGATTTTTCAGAAGTAATTAATAGCATTATAATTGTAGAGATTCCTAAACCTATTAACCTCAACCTGGTTTGGATGCCATTCTAAGATCGGTGTTCTGACATCCTCCCACTTCTTCAAAAGATCTTTAATAGCAGATATCGACATTAATTCTCTTTTTCAGAAGAAAACATATCTTGCTGAGTTTCTTGGCGTTCTTCTGTTGTCAGATCAGTTTCAGGTTCCATTATGAGCTTTTCAATGTTCTTTATTTTTCAGATGTGATTTTTGTTACTCCTTAATCTGCTTGAGTCTTCTTGATTATACTGTATATTTCTTAGATAAGATTGAACTGCTGCCTACTGTAGATCTGTTCAAGCCATACTGCCCACTCTACCTTTGCTATTATATTCTCATCTTTCAAAAATAGAAACCAATGCAAAACTTAACAAGTGCCTGCCCGACAGTCTCACAGATACTATAAAAAAGTTATTTCTATCAGAAAAATAAAAGTCTGGAATTACAAGGGAGAGTTTTGAAGTTCAGAGGAAAACTGTCCGATCAGTATATACTGGGTTGAGTGTCGATGTCCATGTCTCCTGCACTCCAAAAAGTTTCGAATTGTTGTCTGAAGACAAGGAAAGACCGATTGGTATTCATTATTTTATGTCGCTTCTTTTTGTGTTTCTTCTGTGAGGTGTTCGTTTTCTGAACATAAAAATCTTTCGTGAAAGTGTTCATTATCTGATTTGTTCGTTAACCGATAAACCATTGTATTTAAGTTTAATATTCTTTCTTTCATATAAACACTTGAGTTTTGAAATATGTAATATACTGATAACTTCTCTTTATAACATTGAAAATTCTCTCAATAGTTTATATTCTGTAAATACTAAATAAATGAAATAGAAATGTAATTCAATTAAAATTTTAGATTAATGTAACATTTTATGATTTTTAAGATTTTTAAAAATTTAAAACTTATTAGTAGTTAATTAGTTCACATTTTTGTACATAGTTTTAGGTAATTAATTAAATAATATATCATCTTAAACATTACTCAAAAGGTAAAATGATATATTCAGCAGAAATATTTAATAAAATAAAATTAATAAGATTGAGAAATAATATACGTTACAAGAAAATATAATAATAAATCATGTTAAATAAAGTTATTAGTAGTAAAAATTATTGAATATTTATATTCATTTTTGCTTTTACATAATATTTAAATATTTGTTTTAAATTTCAGTATCTTTCAGAAGAATCACTTATATTGGATTTTAAATTAATGTTCAATAACTGTCGCCAGTATAATGAAGAGGGTTCTCAAATTTATCGTGATGCTGAAACATTAGAAAGAATATTACTGGAAAGAATAAGAGATTTGGGCCCTTTAAGTGAAATTCATAAATCAGCTAGAATCTCAGGAAAGAGGTAAACAAGATGGGAGTAATGGTGGCACAACTACTCCCCTTTCATAAAAGTTTTAGTTATTATCCTTCTCCCTGTGATATCTGAAGTTTCTGTTGTCTTCTTTTCAGAACAATAACGGAGCTAGCAAGAGAAGATTTGTATGTAAAAAAGTAACCTTTTTTCTTTGATGTCATTCTTCTTTCTATCTCTGCACCACCATTTCTTACATTATTATTTATTCCCATGCACTGTATTGTTCTATTGCTGCTCTTGTCCTTTTATTTGGACGCTATTCAGCTGCACTGCCTTACTGACCTAATACATTTCTGGAAATGGTGTGCTTAATCTAACCATCTTCCGATTCATTTATTTTTCAATTAATATTTGATAAATGGGATATAACAAGCTATTAAGAAGTGGAAAGCAATCTTTATGATATATAAATATATAAAAATATTAACTCCAAAAATAATGGCTAATCTACTAATTATGGCTGTTGGTAAGAAGATGAAATGCCAAAAATAATGTATTGTATTATTCTGCATTTTTCAGTGACTTAATTTTTATGCTGTTTTTAAATTTGCTGCTGTCCACTTAGATGCCTTGTTTGCATCTTATAGAGAGAGAGCTGTTTGCAAAGTCCCATTAATTACATTTTACACTAATAGTGTGGCAGTACATTGAAAATATTTGAAGAAATGCATTGCAATAAAAAATAATCTATCATCTACTATATTATTTAATGACTATGAACTGAACATTTGTCATCATACTCAACTGAATTTGATTTGATTATTTTTCTTAATATTTGTATCTATGCTGGCTACACTATTACTTGTGATTGAAGCCAATGTAGTTTGATGATGATTGAAAAAGTTTGATTTTATAAAATCTATGAGAAGTGTCCTTTTTGAAATTTTAATTCTGTATTCCTTGATGTATATCAGGTTAAAATAATTAATCCTTCACATGAAATAATTGTTCTTGTAGACATTAAAAAACATTTTAAAGTCAAATAGACCTATTGTGATTTTCCTGCATTTTTGAAATTGAGGAAAATCATTTAAAAATTTTCAGTCTGAAAGGGAGCTTCAGATTTCAGGCAGGCATGCAACCTGTTGTATTATTTATTTTTATTTACTTATGATTTCTCACATTTATTTTCAAAACATCCTGTTATCTTCCCATTAATAATAGATTTTTTTTCTTTTCAGTTGATACTTTCATTAAAGATCACTTATATTGAAACAATGATTTAGAAATAAATTTATTTAAATACCAGATATATATCTATTTAAATTTATCAAATTTATTTATTGATATTGTCAAGTTTATTTAAATATTTTTAAATAAACATTTTTATAAATGCAAAATAAAAATAATAGTAATTGAAATGTTAAAAGTTTAAATGTAAAATATTGTAATTAAGATTGAGAAACTTTGTATATAATTATTATTTAGAAGTTTCAAACATTTTAAAATGTATATATAATAAAATGTAAAGCTTGTTAATTAATAATTTATGAATATTGTACTTCTCTGTAATTGATAAAGTATATAATTCATTATCTGTATTGTCAATATGCAGAATAATACATTCAAAAAATATAAAGAGACAGAGACAGAGAAAGAAAGTGTTAATTTAGTTGAAAAATTTTAATGTAGTTTAATATATTAAGTTTCTTCTTCTTTTTAACAGCCACTAGGAATAAATAATATAGATTATAAATATATTTAGCTAGAAAAAATTTACAATCATTTATGAAATGTTGATATATTTTTAAAATTATTTAAATATTATATAATACTAAGTTTAAGAAAATTCAATGTCTATTGCATAAAATTTAAACTTTTATTTTATTCTAGGAGCAGAAATACGTATTTGAAACAAAAATTGAAAACTCTTTATGACACCATTAGAGAATATACTGATAACAAAAATCGTAAACTGTCAACAATCTTTATGAAACTACCATCTAAAACTGTGAGTACATTATAAATTATTCAATATTCATTAAGTATAAATAAACAACAACTAACCCGTTATATATAAAGACCAACAACTGCCGAATTATCGGGCTAGCAAAATGGCTATAGTAATATTAATAATTTAAGTTAATTTGGTACTAGAGTTAGGCGTTAGGCGCCCTCTCTTGCTAAATTTAATAATTAGAATTTTAATTAATTTTAGTTAAGCCTAAATTTATTTAAATTATTTAATTAAAATTCTAATTATTAAATTTAGCAAGAGATGGCGCCTAACGCCTAACTCTAGTACCAAATTAACTTAAATTATTAATATTACTATAGCCAGTTTGCTAGCCCGATAATTCGGCAGTTGTTGGTCTTTATATTCATTAAGTTTTGTAGAATTTTTTATGATTAAAATTATTAAGATATTAAGATTGTTACTAATACACTCAAACCTGTTTTTGTGCGGTCTTTTTTTGTGCGATTTTTTATCTGGGCGGTTTGTTTTGTGTGATTTTTTGTGTGAGGTATATGAATTTCAATCAAATTGGTATAGTGCACAAAAATAATTGCACAAAACACATTGCACATATAAAAAAAACGCACAAAAAAGACCGCACAAAAACAGGTTTGAGTGTAATCATTAAGATGCTAATTTCTTTAAGTAGTTGCCAATCTTTATTTTTAATCAGTTTTGAATAATAAGAATACTTACTTTTAATACTTATGTTTTCACACATGAAGATGATATAAAAAAACTTCATTTTTGTTTGATATTTTAAGTGTATAAATAATAAATGGTCTTGCTGTTTTGAAAATAATCGTTAAATTATATTAAATATCTTTAATGTGTATGCTATAAAAATATATATATATACAAATATAATTTCTGTCAGTTAAAAAAGTAATCATGAATAATCTTAGTCTGTGATAAATTATTTACAAAACTTGGATTTAATGTATTTTTGGAAATGATATTGTTCCAAATTCATACTTCAGTCCCCATACACGATATATGTTTAATGACCAAAGTATGAACCTGTGCCAGCCTACAAAATGACTAGTTATATATACAGTATAACCTTTGAATGGTAGACACCATTGGGACTGATAAGTTTATCTGCTATTCAGAGGTACATGCCAGACGCCATATTGTATTTTAACCTGGTCATTAAATTTGCATTAGGAATGTGAAAACCAAAAAGTGTATAAAGCATAGCATATATAATTAAAATATATATACAGTATATTATTTATCTTTTCAGCTGTAAAAATCACAATTTAATTGAATTCTAAATAGCAAACAGATTGTATAGGATATTTTAATTAAAAGGAACATAATAATTACAAGAAAACATAACCTTTCAACCATGGGATAGTCAGGTATGGTGCTACCCCAAGGTAGTGGAGAATAAACGTGGGAAATTTTTAAAGTATTTTTTGACATGTTTTTTTTTCTCAATACTGTTTCAGAAAAAGATTTTGTAAACAGTTATGTCTAGTAAAGAAAAGTCTTTTTTTATTGTTACATAATTCATTTTTTATGTGAATTTTTTTTTCAGTAGTTTTTGGCGATACCCCCAAAAGATTACCCCAAAAATTTAACACTCTTATTAAATTTTCTATGGTAGCTGTATTCTATGTTGATCTAGTAATAGTCTCTTTAATCCGAAAAATTGATGGTAGACTTCCTCACAGCTTAACAGGTGAACAACACCCGAAAGTACTGTATAGGTGTAAAAGGAGTGTATGAAGAACTTAAGCACTGAACAGGGGTCAGAGAAAATAATACTGACCTGAAATGCATTTGTAAAGAGGCAATAAAAGAGTTTGAACCTGTTAAGCTGTGAGGCAGTCTATCGTCAGTTTTTCGGATCAAAGAGACTATTACTAGATCAAATTTAATGTATATATACGTTTCTCACCAATGCCACGCAATCGCCCTCAATGTATATATATGTCTCTCACTGCTGAGTGGTTAATGTCATTGAAAACTACCTGAGCGGAAGCTATGAAAATGAAAAATGAAACTGTTATGGATATAGGTAATAGGAGTTCAAATGTTGAGTTTTGTAACCCGACATTTAAACTTCTTGAACAGTTGACAATTTGCTAGCCACTTCAAGGGTTAAGAAATGTATTCAGTATTCTTGTATTTATAACATTATTTATGATCTAAGTGACTAATAAAAATTGATATAGGGGTTTGTCTGCTTTATAGTTATCGAGTAGGTGTAATTTTTCAAACATTTTTGCTTTTTTCAATAAATGATCTATTAAAAGTTACTTTAGCCATCACAAAGCTGTTAAGATAATAAATGAGGTCATAAATGCCAGAATACCGAATATCTTCTCACACTTTAAATTGGCTGGCAAATCTTCCTTTGAACTTTCACCACAATAAACACTATTGTCATAAATTTAAAACTTCCATTTTCATTACTATTGTACTATGGTTCTTGTTGAATGAATGAATAACTTTGGAAAAGTTTATGGTTTCTTGGTACCATAAGCTTAATTCCAACAATAAGACAGAAGTTTAATAACATTAATATGTATGATGATAAATGGTGATTGACAATTTAACCAGATTAGTCTTCTCTAACAGATAATGAATATTGTTTGGCTTTTTACAATTTTTCCTCTTCCCCTTTTCCTATTTTAAGTCAATCCTTATTCAATGCCTACGGTCAAAATTCTTCCTCTGAAAGAGTATTTGAACTGATTCTTTGTTTTAGTTTTAAAATATTTCATACGTGATTAATTCTTTCAGAATATTGAAGGCGGGAGGACTAAGATAGGTTATGGATGATGGCATCTGTTATTTAATGTCCACTGTTTAGAGGTGAATATAAAGGATGTCCTATTTCAGGGGTAGCAAACCTATGGCACGCGTGCCCAAAGTGGCATGTAAGAGAAATCATCTGGCACGTAATGTATCATATGATTTCTGTCTTTTTCTATCATCCTTTCTGTTTATCACCTGATCATCTTTTTTCAATCAGATTTTTTACATTTATTCGAAATTAAAGCGTATTCGTTTAATTTCTTTAAATATCATTATTTGAAGTCTAATACATTGGCACGCATTAACATCTTTAAAGCTAAGTATGCTTACAATATGGCATGCGGACTCAAAAAGGTTTGCCATCCCTGTCCTATTTGAAGGGTCTGGGGATTGTGAAAATGTCTGTTAATGAAATCTCCATTATATGATATGTATATGTAAATTAAATGGCCAATGCCAATAAATGTGGCATTGGCCATTTAACTTCAGGATTTGGCCGGCCATATCTAAAATTTTGACTCCAATTGGTCAAATTTATTTTTTTTTACATTTAAAAACACTAATTTTAGCTTGTAATAAACTGGTTTTTTAACATCAGTTCTATACATGCATACATACATTTGAGAAAATATCAAGTATTATTTTGAATATTTTATAGTAAATTTATATTTTCAGTTCAACTTCAGACAAATTTAGTAAGGAATAAGATGAAATTATTTGGTGAAAAAACAATGTTTCAAAACATGTTTTATTAAATTTAAAGCAAAGGGAATTATAAGTATAAAATGTACAAATAAAGAAGACAATTCTTAGAAACAATTGTCTTCTTTAATATGTCTTTGTGTCCTCAACTTAATTTTTAACTTATCTCGTCTACTAGAACTTTATCAATTAACAGGACTTATTATACTGGATTTAATTACTGCATCCATAAATCCAGTATAATAAGTCCTGTTAATTGATAAAGTACTAGTAGAAGAGATAGGTTTAAATTATCTTCATTTGTACATTCTTAATTTGGTACAAGTCACCTTGCACTTGTAATAATCAATAAAGTATTTCTTTGTATATGAGTATCAAATGAATTCTTATTTTCCCATGACTGTTTTGTGCTTGACAATACAGCTCCTTTTCTTCTTATGATATTGATTTATAGCTGGTTAACTTTTCTTTAATAATGGTAAACTTGTGTTGTACAGTGATTTCAACACATCATATTCAGTTCTTATTTTGCGAAAATTATTTTTCATACCATAATTATAACCAGGATACTTCATTGATCATTACGTCTCTGCCTGTCTGAAACTTGTATGCAAATATTGACTTTTGATTTTCTGTTCTCAAATTTCCTTTCAGAAAGTTTAAGCATTTTTGCAATTCGTATATATAAACTACAATGTATGAGTGGTATTTTTTTTAACTTCTGATATGTCAGGATAAAAACAAACTGTAAAGATCAAAACTGTTATACAGTGGAACCTCGGTATATGACCTTAATCAGTTCCTGATGTTTGGACTTATACCGAATAGGACGTATACCAAACCAACCTTTCCCATAAGAAGTAATGTAAAAATGATTAATCGTTCTGATGTAAAAAAAAAAAAACTCCTGTTGATATGGTATATCAATGAGGTTGTAAAATAATTGAAACACTGAGCACATTAATAAAAAAATAAATTTTATTATAGATTTTTAAAGTTATTACAGTAATAATCGTAAATAATTGCTTCTGATACTCTGTCGCAAGCACACTGTTTTTCAGTTATCCAAAGCAAAAGCAATTTCTTAACATGATCTAAGGTCTCCGATCTCTGTTTAGAAATTGATTTATCTTCTTTTGCAACGTTAGCAGATTTAATAAGGTCTTTATTTTTCACGATTGTCGATATCGTCATTCTCGGAATACAGTATGCAGCAGTTAAATCTCAAACACCCATGCCACCTTCATATTTCTCAATAATCTTTTTTTTTCAGTTCCATTGTGATTCTAGTCATTTTTTTAGCTTTCTGTTGCTTTTCATTTGCCTTTTGCAGTTTATGATTAATAAAAGTAATAAAATTTACTTACAAATTAAAATCAGAAGAAATTTAACAAAGTTATAGACCATGGCACCACAAGCATCTAGTCTGGTTTAGTACACCAATAGTGCTACTTGTTCATAGATGGTGCGTATAATTGAGTTAAGTCGTATACTGAACAGAAGTCATATACCAAGCAAAATTTGTTTCATCCAAACAGGACGTATTCCAAATTGGACATATTCTAAAGCAGACCTATACCGAGATACCACTGTATTTACAAAAGTTAGCTACATCTATGTTGTTTGTTTTTCCCTTTTGTAAATCATTTCCAATTTAATCATTATTTTAGCTTATACCTGTTAATCAATAATTGGAACCCATATGTTTATCTAATGTCACAACTCCTGGATTTCTCATAATTCATGTAAGTCTCCTAATGATCTTTTACAATTTTGTAACATTACAATAAATTTATGCTAACTTGTATACATTATGTTAACCTGTATGTAATTTTCTCTATATAGTTGTAACACGAGTTGAAAAGGGACATAAAATTGTCCGAAATGCATACTCAAAGAAATAAAAAGTTTTTCTAAAGCTTGTCCTCCTTTTTATTGATGGTATAATAAGTTTAGCGAAAAAGAAAAGCCACCTTAGCGCTCGTATAATTGAACACAAGACTAGACAAGAAGCGTACCTCATAACTTTTCAACTACTTTTCTATGTAATTGCCATTTTGTTTTAGGCATTTATCATACTATACACCAGCTTTTTTTATATTTTCATCAAAGAGGAAGGAAGGGCCACCTGATCAATCCTTTACCATGGCCTTCAACTACTTGTTAGTTTGGAACCACTGCCCTCCTAATTATTGCTTCATGTGAGTGAACAGATGGAAATCACTTGCTGCTAAATCTGGGCTGTATGCTGGATGATCAGACACTTCCCATTTGAACTTCTGGAGGAGTTCAGTCACACTGTGTTATCATCAGTGCAACCATATACTGTGAGGCTGTCTGACAACTATGACAGGCAGTACAAAGCAAGAGAAGAGAAATGTTATCAGATCTGTCCTTCTCCCTGATAACATTTATCCTCATACTAGTACAGACACAGGAACTCCTTCAGAAGTTCAAATGGGAAGTGTTTGATCATCTGCTGTACAGCCCAGACATAGTAAACACTGTATGATTACCATCTGTTCCCTCATACAAAATGGTGGATATGAGGACAACAGTTCCAAACTAATAAGGAGTTGAAGGCCATGGTGAATGATTGATTGAGACACCAGGCATCAACCTTCTTTGATGAGAGTATAGGAAAGCTGGTGCCACTGTATGATAAATGCCTAAATTTAAACAGCAATTATATAGAAAAGGAGCTGAAAAGTGGATCTAGCTTCTGTAAATAGAACAGTTTTGATCTTCATAGTTCTTTATTTTTTTCTTGTCACATTGGAGGCTGGAAAAAATAGCCCCTTGTATTTGTAACTTCTTCCTTTTTTTATACCAAGAAAAGCAGATGAGTTTTGTAATATACTCTTCATTTTCTGCTAGATGTTCCACAAGTTTCATGAACTGAAAAATGTGAAAAAGATACACTTTTGTGTCATCACAGTTTTTCTTTAAACATTGTTTTTGTGCTGACTTTTTGTAGTAATAACAATGTAACAAAACAAAATAAAATCAAAATTTAAAAATAATCAAAAGCTTTAAAACTGTGTTATTTAAAATCATAGAATGTATAAAAGTGATAAGAAACAAAAATTAATAATGGAATTATTAAAAGTTGACATTAATGGAGTTAATAAAAGTTAATAATGTTTTTAAATTCAAAGCATTAAAGTTTTGAATTTGAAAATATTTAAAGAAATATTCTGATTAGTTTTAAAATCTTTTTAGGAGTATCCTGATTATTATGAAGTAATCAAAAGACCTTTGGATATGGACAGAATAGGAAATAGAATGAAAACTGGGCAGTATGATAGTTTGGAAGATATGCTATCAGATTTTGTTCTGATGTTTGATAATGCCTGTAAATATAATGAGCCAGATTCACAAATATATAAGGTAAGCTTTTATTTAATTCATTTCATAATTATAAATTCTGAGAACTGGTAGTGTAACTGGCAATATATCTGCATGGTAGGTGGGACTTGTGGATTCAAGACCTACTCCAGGCTGATTGTTTTCTTCCAGTTTAGTCTAAAATTATGTAATTAATATTATAATTATTATTAAATTTAATACAAGATGGCACCTAATGCCTCCCTTTAGTGTAAAATTCATTTGTAATTTAAAATTATAATTACCAAATTATAGCCCAATTATTTACAGCAGTTGTGGGTGTGTCATTTGAGAAGTAGGTTATAATTATTTCTTACATCATTTATATTTAATTAGCTTATGTGTTCACTTTCTATAAAGTAATATTTTTATTTCTTATGATAATTTTATTTTTTAACTTTATATATTCTTATATTTCAAGTGTTTTCACATTATATTTATCTATGTTTCAGATAATTGTTGCTTCTTTATTATTATTTGTTATTTGGAATGATTCATTGATATGTAGCGTGAACACAGCTTAACTTTACATCTAAACAGTCTCTCTTGTTTGAGGCTAACAAAAACATCTGTTCTTCTACAGCTATTTTTTTGCATTTATAAAACACTGTATGCATGAGTTCTAGTCACAACTTATCAATGAGTTACATAATGATCTTTTGATCTTTTGATGCATTTTATGTTGTGACTCTGATTCAAAAATTGAGAAACTTTGTACTCCCAAGATTTGTCTTTGAATATTTGTCTTTGTTGAAATTAACCAAGTATAGAATTATATTATTCTTAACTGTCTCAAAAATTGCATTCAAGAAATTGAGTGTTTGAGACCATTAAAAAGAAGTTATTTATGTGTTCTGTTTTGAAAATATAGGACCCTGAAGAAGATCCAGAACAGTAATTGATAACGTTACTACATATTCCATCAATAAAATAATATGCACTAGAATTTATTTTACGGTTCCTTAGTGTATTTTGTTTTGATTACACCTACTCCAGTCTACAAATAGAGAATTTATTGAAAACAATGAGATTAAGGTAGTACAGTGCTGCCAATTTACCTTACACAAAATAATTAGTAACTATTTCATACCAAGCAGATTGACAGCACTGTGGTTGTGAACAACAATATTCACAACCAGGAGAGTCAAGAGTTAGAGTTAGAAGTTAACCAATTACCATTTACTGATTAACTTCTAACTCTAACTTTTGATCTTTGATTGTGAAATAGCCATAAGAAGATCTTTTTTCAAGGCCCTCGTATGGCCAAGATGTTTTCACTTTGGTCATCTGGCAGTACCAAATGAGACACTAGTTTTGATTTTTAAATTAGTTTGTTCATTGTTATATGAACTCGTAAGGATTATGTTAGTACTATTAGTATTTGAAAATCCAGCAGAAGTTCTCAAGAATACAGAGAACTTTTTTACTTGTAGAATTGAATATTTCTTGATTTTTGTATTTGAATACTGCTATCTTTAGTTGGAATCTTTTTGGATTAATTTGGATGAAATGTAATAATAAAAGTAATATTAATATAAAAATGAATGCAATTGTAATACTGTAGTGACATTTATCTGGTATACTTTAAAGATTAAAAAAAGAAAAAAATATATTAATATCTGTTCAAAATAGAAACATGCCAAAATGGAAAAAATATTCAGTACCATACAATTCTAGTTTACACAATTTCAATATAATAATTTCTTTTTATTTTATTGTTATACAGTAATTTTGAATTATTTTCCTATATTATTCTCTTAATATTTAATGAGTTATTTGTGACTTATTTGAATTTTTGAACAGAGTTAAAAATATTTATAATTAATTATTTATATTATAATAAAATTTATAATTTTGTAAAATGTTAATCAATATAATTTTTTAGGATGCTCTAACCTTGCAGAGAATTGCTCTTCAAACAAAATTAGAGCTCAGTGAAGATAATCAAGATGGAGTTCCTGATGTTAAAGCTCTTGTTCAAGAATTATTGACTAATTTATTTATATCTGTATATAATCATCAGGTAATTTTTATCTTTAATAATTTATATTATGAAGTAGTGAAGCTGATTGAAAACAAATTGAACTATAATTTAAAATTTTAACTTTTGTAAATTTTATATACAGTACAGTCAAACCTGTTTTTATGCGCTCTTTTTATGTGCGATTTTTATTTGTGCGATTTTTTTAATGCAAATTTTTAATTTGTGCGGTATAGTTGGCGACTAGTCTCGTGCGATTCGTCATGTCTTACGTTGACTTATTATAGCTAAATAAACTTATTATAGCATAAACTTATTATAGCATTTTATTATTACATTTCATCCACTTATTATAGTAATATTATTGCATGAATATGCGAAAAATGAAATAATTTACTTTTTAAGTCAACAAAACACCACCTGGACAAAAATATGTAAAACAGACGATAGACCAGACGATGCAGTCAAGTGCTGACATCTGTTGTCAATAAATTCTATTTCGTACGGTTTTGAGTTATTTTCTATGTGAGACTTTTTTTATGCGGTCCCTGTTGACCGCATAAAAAAAAAATATTTTTTAATTGTGTCGCGAAAACTATTATTTACAGCCATTCGTGAAGTTTCGTGAGATTTTTTTTTATGCGTTTTTTTTAATGCGGTCCCTATCCCCCGCATAAAAACAGGTTTGACTGTATATAATTTTATCATATTTATCATTATTTTTAAATGAAAACAAAGTAATAAATAATAATTAATTTTTCAAATTATTATAACTTGAAAAGATATATTATCAAATAATATTAACTCAAAAATATTTGATATCATTTAAATCAGTATTTATGATTTTTCTTAAACTACTGAATATTCAAACTTTAAGTAATGGCCTTTTTCAAGGGTCCTATCAGCTCTATATTTCATGTTTACCATAAATAAAATACTGAAAAGTTTATAAAAGCCAGAAACAAAGTAAAACATTGTTTAACGTTCTAAAAATAACTATCTAACAAACTTCTTGACTGTTGAATTTTAAATAATGTTTTAGTGTAAAACAGGTAAAAATATTTTTATGATATTAATGATATTTCTATAGTTTTTAATCTAGAATATAACTTAGATCTTTTTTTCAGTCAAGTAATCTTATCTTTTTTTCAGTCAAGTATTTGAACATTTCCATCTTTGAACTATTTATTTAACAATTTAGAATGATATATAACAAAATTAAAATTATATATTCAAAACAATTACAACAGAATAAAACAAAATATCACAAAAACTAGAAAATAATATAATCATTCACAGACACCATTCATACGGTTTCAGCAGGCATGTTTATTGGAAAAAATCATGTTTTTGAGTACTTTCAGAGACCTTTGTCAGGCTATTATATGATTTCATAAATTGAATGTGATTAGTCAAACAAATTAAAAGACATTTTTAAAAAAAATTATTTGATTAATAATATATAAGGTATAACTAGTATAAGGCAAACTAGTATATAAGGTGTCTGTGAGTAATAGAATAAAATTTATGAAAATTATACAAATGCATGCCAGACATTCAAAATTAAATAAATAAAAATATAAATAAAGGGAAAAGTAAACACAAAAAAAATTTTTATATAAAATGTAGACTAAAATAACCAAATATAATTTGTAGAAAATAAAATGATTGTAACAAATATTTCTTTAGTTTCATAGTAAATTTTGATATTAACCACTTACAGAAAGAAAAGAAATTGGATGAATTTATCAACCATACACAACTATTGTTAATTTTGTACTCATCTTGTATATTAATAATTATTCAATATGGATTTTAATTAATTGATTTATAATTATTAAATATTGCTTTTTGTTAGTTAAATTTTACTTCTTAGATGTTTTGGTTAATCATAAAATTTAGTTAAAATTTTGCTAAAACAATATTTCAATTTTATAAAATCAGGATGAAGAAGGACGTTGTTACAGTGATTCATTAGTAGAACTATCTGAAACAGATACCTCTTCTGATCCTCAATGCCCTATGAAGTAAGTTTAATAATCTAAATAAATATTTATTATTTTAAAATATAAATAAATTTTTATAAATTGAGTTTTACATTGTATTAAATATGTTAAATATTATATTTATTCCTCTTATAAAGAATGAATATACAGTATACACAGAAATTAGTAGTCTATTCAAATAGATATAGTGATAAAAACAAGCTTCGTGAGCTGTATGTAATTTATAAATACAAATACTTATGGTAAACATTAAGAACAAGATGAAAAAATAAAAAACCAAGATAGCTTTATTTATATCCTTTAAAAACTTGCTGAAATATAACAAAATGGATAGAACAATTAGATCTGAACATTGATATTCATACATATAAATAAACAACAACTAACCCGTTATATATAAAGACCAACAACTGCCAAATTATCGGGCTAGCAAATGGCTATAGTAATATTAATAATTTAAGTTAATTTGGTACTAGAGTTAGGCGTTAGGCGCCATCTCTTGCTAAATTTAATAATTAGAATTTTAATTAAATAATTTAAATAAATTTAGGCTTAACTGGAAGAAAAGAATCAACCCGAAGCAGGATTCGAACCCGCAACTTCTGCTATCCGTGCAGACACGTTACCAGTTACGCTACCCGGACCTTCGGTCCGATCCTCCCCTTCCAGTTGATATAAGATTACCGTACGACCATCGACGGCTGTTACAATGCCGGCTGGGGACACATTAATTGCCCACGTCCTTCCAAAGGCACTCAATGGCACTCAACGGCCTCCCAAAGGCACTCAACCGATGGTCGTACGGTAATCTTATATCAACTGGAAGGGGAGGATCGGACCGAAGGTCCGGGTAGCGTAACTGGTAACGTGTCTGCACGGATAGCAGAAGTTGCGGGTTCAAATCCCACTTCGGGCCGATTCTTTTCTTCCAGTTAAGCCTAAATTTATTTAAATTATTTAATTAAAATTCTAATTATTAAATTTAGCAAGAGATGGCGCCTAACGCCTAACTCTAGTACCAAATTAACTTAAATTATTAATATTACTATAGCCATTTGCTAGCCCGATAATTCGGCAGTTGTTGGTCTTGATATTCATACAATTGATTGACACTTCTTAATACTATCAATATTATACTGTAGTATCACATTGTTTTTTTTTTTATTTTATCTTTTTGTGTGTTTATTATGTATATAGAGATTATATATATTTATAGAGATTATTATATATTTTCTAGTAGATATATATAGATATATATATCTACTAGTCTAATCTAGTTTTTTCCATGGTTGAATTACCAGTAGTATAGTTTTTAAAACATCTTTAGCTAGCCATCCCTGTGATATTATTTTACTTTATCACATTTTCTGTATGAGCACTTCTAGTTCCAATTTTATCAAACTTATTTGTATTAAATTTTATTGATACTAAACTTGTATTGATTGTAAGATAATACTAAACTTTATTAAATTAACAAGAAATATTTAATTCAATGTAATAAGATGTGTAGAGTATTTCATAATAACATTTTTAAAAGCTGTCTTTCATATTACATTAGAATCTACTTATAGTAATCACTGTTGACTCACTTATAATGATGATGATAACTGAATTACAACACTAAAGCAGGATAAGCAAATAATACTACAATTAACATTAAATTGTACACTCCATTAGTTATGATTATCACTTTACATTGTTATAGGAGTCAGAAAATGACTTTAGTTTGGATTAACGGTTTTGGAGTCTACATTTCCATCTTCTCATCCATTATATTCTGACAAATCAAACTAATATTAGAACATACCAATATTTAAACTGTTTGTTACTTGGTATTGTGTGACAATTGGGTTTTAATCTGTATGAAATTTAAGGTGACTAAGTTTACACAAAACAAGTTTGATAAGAAAGAAAAGTGTTTAATTTTACTTTTGGTTTTATTCTTAGAATGTATTATTTAAGTTTGTCATAATATGTTATGTAAATATTTGTTCTGTAGCAAGAATACATGAACAGTATCAGATCACAACTCTCAAAAAAGACAGAAAAGGCACTTTATGATGTTGATGATTCCCAAGCAAGGTGGACTCTGCTCCTCTTCCTTATGTAATAAATAACTATAAATGAATGTAACTGTCCCCAATGTTTACTTCTAGGGGGACATATATTGTCTTCTGCATGTGTTTCTGATATAAACAACTGCAGACCCACCACCAGCAACCATATGTGAGAGTAAAGCACATGCTACAGTACATAGTTTCTTATTTTTAAATAAATTAATGTCCTAAAGTTTATGTTTTTTTTGAATAAAAACCCAATTGTCACTTGCTATTCAGGTAATGAGTAGTGTGAAAATTGGCATACTATAATGTTAGTTTGTTCAATTTGTCAAATTATAACTAATCTGAAGATGAGATTTTAGATTCTGAAACATTAATTCAAAATGAAGTCTTTTTCTGATGCATACATAGAACTGTGTATAAAGTGATACTTTTAGTAAATACTTCAATTAGTGGAAATTTTGATTTTATTCTCTCTAATATTAAAAACATATGTTAAAACAAATAAAATGCATAACTTAAAGATGTATTACTATATTTATTATTATTAATTAATAACAATTCATACATTGTTATTCTTCATGCTTGCTGCCTTTTGCTATATTAACTTATCAATTACTACTGTGTAATGACAGTAAGAAATATTAACAATTTAAACCATTACATTGCAAGCTAATAATGATTAAAATGATTAACATTTAAAGCACTGGTTAAAACTGATAACTGATGATGATTGAATATTAGCGGTCTTATATTGAAGCTGAAAATATGAAAAGACTGCTTTTTGTCTATTTGAAGATGATGATAACTATAATAAAATTCTGATTGCAATAAGTACAGTTTTGTAAGTTTATTTTAACGTATGTTTTGAGACTTAATTCTGTAACATAACAATATCTGTGAATACAGTTAGCAGATTCTAATGTATTTCTCTCAACTTGACATTTTAAAATTTAACAGATGCATTTTTTTTTTTAAGGAAGCCATTAAGTCTTGATATAATAAAAAGGAGACTTGATAAAGTAAGTATAATTGTTTTATCAAATTATATCAATATGGAATTTAAATAGTACAGTATTTAAATGATATAGTTAAACGTATACTGTATCTTACTAATAACTTTTACTGTATGTATAATGGTATAGACCATTTCACATATCTTGGTCGGGCAATATGTGGTATTCTGTTGGGACTCTGAAAGTTTTATAATATTCAAGACCCTTTTTGATTAAAAATAGTGATCTTGTCATATATTTGACAACAATCTGTTTTCTTCACTAAGTATATACAGTAGATTGATCCTTGCTATTGTGCATTTATATAGCTTGGTCAATATTCATGAAATGAACTGTAGATAATATTAAAGTTTTTGATTTCAGCAATTTAGTTTTCTATTTACAATGTTTTTAAAACTGTATTTGAAATAATAACAACAATAATAATAATTTTAATAAATTATGATAATTTTTTTTGTTATATAATTTTATGTTTTTATATTAAAAACTAAGACATTTTTATTGACAATATATTGCTATACAGTTTAATTATTATGAAAGTAAACTGCTGAAATTAAGAAGGTTTTTTATTTGTTTGGACAAATAAGATATGGTAAATTTTCAAGATTTAGGGCCACATGCCTAAAACATTCACCAACAGTGAAATTGTGGAATTGATAAGTGAGGTCATTTAATTTGGAATGTATATTTTTACCTATTACATAACATTATGTGGTAAGGAAAGACATTGGTAAGTTTTGAATACTATGTGGTGGTGGCAGAAATTGCAGACAATAAAAATTCTTGGTTCATTCATCCTCTGCACATATTAAAATTTAGAAGCAACTTTCATTATTCTAGCAGATATTTTAGTGAGACAAACTTTCTGGAAACAAAAATGTTTAGAGATTGTAATAAAATTAATCTAACATTAATATAAAACACTTTAATATGGAATTTAACTTTGTACTTTTATGCATACAAAACAACATTTTCATTGTGGATGTTTACAATGACAGTGAAGCTAGTAACTGTTCATTGAGGTTTATGCATATGGGTCTTAGTTCATTAAAAAAAATTAAATAGATAAAATAGAATAAAACTTTATATTTTTTTCTAAGAAGTTTCTGTTAGTTAAAAAACATTTGCTTTATCTTTTTAATACAATGGAAACAATTAATCTTTTACGAGACTTCTTTTTATAATTAATTGGACAGCGCAGTAACACAAAAAACACACAAAACATCAAATTCAGTCCAGCAATGAATATTTTAAAGGTTAACAAACATTTTCAGTCTATGTAAGACCTATGTGAAATCTGAAAAGCACCTCTTTATCAGCTTCTGACACCACCTGCAATTAGGTTCACAGGGAACTGTCTGCCTTTTATGTGATTTTCTGTGCACGAGCAATCATATGGGGATGAATGTGGGTGGGTGGGTGGAGGAGGGAAAGTTAGATAGACAGAGAGGTCTGGAAGAAACTTCACTCAACAATTAAATTATACTAAACACAAACTATATTTATTTACAAGAATATATTTAACAATTATACAAAAAAAAATAAATTCAAAGGCTCATGAGATATCTGACGACAAAATATTATCACAAAACATTCTTATCAAAGTTCTATTTCTTAATTACTATCCTAACAACTAGTTCTATTACTTGAGAGAGAGAGTTTACATTCAGTTGCATGTGGATACTTCAAGATTGAGTGATGTCTTTAATGATGACTGTTTTCTCTGATGATAGGAAGAATCAATCTCACTATGAATGAATCAAAGTTCAAGTCTCTACGGATTGTTTACATTTAAATAATAGGTTTAAAAACCTATTATTTAAATACAGACAATCAAACTGAGCTAGACAACCTAAAAATATTAGGATAATCTACAGGTTGTATTTATTTAAAAGACAATTTGAAAGGAATGCGAGTAATGCAATAGAACAGATTAAATACTGATTTTAAGTTGTAATTATGAACTCATCAAACAACTTTTCCTTTGTCTAAAGTCACAAAGAACACCTTTAAAAAACATGAAAAATCTTCTGTGCAGTACATATATATTTTTCTGCTATAACAATTTTTTTCTGAAACACCAAAATAAACATATATGTTTACTTCACCTATAGTTTACTCTCATTCATTTTCTTTATATTCAGTCTATGGACTATTGTCCGATATTATTAGTCACTTCTAGGTGAATTTGTATGTTGAAAATTGTTTGAGTTAACAGTGATTTGGTCAAAGGATGAATTCCAAACAGTGGGAATAATGAGCAAACAAGGTAGGATGGAACTGTTCTCTCAAATTAGATGATGATGATGATGAACTGAGCTAGACAACCTAAATGAGCTTTGAGTGGTTCTTTTATAATTTTTTAGTCTGTTTCTTTACTTATATCACTTCAGTAATTGGTAATGTCAGATTGAGTGATTGCTGACAACCAATTCAAATTTCTTTCTCTTGCTTTTTACGTTGACTAATTATTTAGAAGAGAGTATTATCAGAAAGGAAATGCTACCTTGTTGATTTTTCTCCTTTCATTAAGTTTAGTTATTTATTTAAATTTAATAAAATTTAAGAAAACAGTCACTTTTTTTTAAAAGATTGTACCCTAGGATCTCACATTTGCATTAGGTTATAGTTATTCTAAAAATAGAACATACAAAGAACATTAGTGGAATTCAAAAATAGAAATTAAATAAAACCAAATAGGTGTGCTATTTGTTTGGTTAAAAAGTAATCATAATGACAGATCATCATGTCTGGAATATATCTTGGATATCATGGAGGCTAAGTTACATTAAGCATGTTTGATAAGAATGGTCTTATGTGATGAACAAATTAGAGATCTGAAGGTCCTCGAGATTTTTAAAACCTACTGAAGGGGTGATTGTATCAACCACAAGGATGAAAAACAATTATCTTAGGCATGGCAAGCAATATATGATCTATTATTACGATTTTTCATCCAATTAATATAATAAAAATAGTGCACCTGTTTGGTTAAGTATTAATTTCATTTTTTAAAAATTCTACTTATGTTCTTTGTACGTTCTATTTTTAGAACAACTTAATCTGATGCAAGTCTTAGATGAAGATAGAAAACATTTGTGGATCGTTTAAATCTTTGTTACGAGTTTTTCTAATAGACAAAAAAATTAAAATTTTCTACATAAGATATATTAAAGCATATTACGTTAATGGACATATTTAAATTTTAAAAATTTATTTTCTTAATTTTTAAATTATTTATGTATCATATATTATATATTCTGACTTTACAAATCAAGTGCATTCTTTTAATTTGCATTTAGTGTTCTTTTTATTTCAGTTATTTATTTTCTTCTATGATTAATCAATCATAATTAATTTAAATATGATTAATTTAAATTAATATGAGGAACTAGAACTACAGTTCCTCATATTAATTTTCTTGTGATTATCTTCAATGAGGAATTTAATATATTTGCAATGCTCTTAAAACTTTCTAATTCATAAAAAATTCTTTGTAAACAGTATTAGGTTTACATAATATTTACAACTATTAAATATTATAATAACTGTGTGATATGATTCTTTTAATAATGAAGGAATGCTAATGTTTTCAACTCAGTTAACAGTCCATTATCAAGCATGGACAGATAAAAGTGAAATGCCAGTGTTAGTTAGAAAATTTCATTTGTCTGCATCTGAAGAAGGCCTGTTAACATTAGAATTACTTCAAATTAACCCATTGATTAATTGTATTGATTAATTCAACAGATTAGCTATAGTGGCTAGTTTATCCTTGTATGTACTAATTTCTCAAATCAGTTGTAGTTGCAATGATAAATGCCATAACATTGATAAAATTACTTTTTCTACATTTATCAGTAACCTTTTCTACATGTATCTAAGAAAAGTAGTATTATTTAATAAAATTATATAGTTAAAACGAAATTAGTTCAAATTAAACAGATGTTACAAATGTTCAAAATTGCAATTTTAGGGACGTTACAAGCGACTAGATACTTTTCAAGATGATGTTTTTGAAGTTTTTGAACATGCTCGAAATGTCAGCAGAACAGATTCTCAAGTTTTTGAAGATTCAATTGAACTACAGTCATATTTTATTAGAATGAGAGATGAATTATGTCGATTTGGTGAAGTTTTACAATCACCTGCTTTGAAATATAGAGAGTGCCATTTACAATCTAGTGTTGAAGCATTAAAAGCTGAAAAACTTCCTCGTGAACAACAAGAAGCAGAGTTGGAACCTAAACAAGAAAAGGTGAGGGAAAAAATAGACATCTGGATTTTACGAAACCAGAAATTAATTGATATAACCCTACATTTAGGATGAAAGCACAGAAATTTCTACAGCAGATAGTATGACTTTTAAAGGAATGACTTATTACATTGGTGATTTTGTATATATAGAACCTAGGTAAGTTTCAATTATAATATATGAAATGTTTTTATGCTATTGCTATATAAATTATGTATTTGACAACATGACAACATTCTTAAAATGTTAATTTAATGTATATTACAGAGAAAAAGGAATGGAACCTCACATAATGCATATAGAAAAGCTTTGGAGGGATAATCAAAGTGAACAATGGATATATGGGTGTTGGTTTTATAGACCAAATGAAACATTCCATTTGGCTACAAGAAAGTTTCTACAAAAGGTCTGGAAATTTAAAATGTATGAATATAATGTTAAATAGTATTGAATATTCTAATGTAAAATTTTTATTTTTAATTAGGAACTTTTTAAAAGTGATAATCACAATAGTGCACCTCTTTCTCAAGTAATGGGAAAATGTTATGTGATGTTTGTTAAAGATTATTTTAAATATAGACCAGAAGTAAGTAAATTATTAATTTTTGATGAAATCTGTATATATTACAATTAAGTAATTCATTATCTTGGATTTAGTTTAATTTAATTTTAGAACAAAATATAGAATGTAATGATTTTTAATTGGCTAAGAAATTGTTAATGTATATTATAAATTGTAAAATTTAATACATATACAAATTATATACTGAATTTTACCAAATTTAAATGTTAAATTTTTTTGTTACAAGATGGAAAATTGTTATTATTTAATCTGTACGATTTTTAAAATTGTTTTGAGCAGTTTTTATGTATTTTTACAGTACAGTATAATTTTCAATACTAGTACATCCTATTTCTTGCCAGTGAGAATTGTAGGTGGAAACTTTAATAATTTTATTTAAACAAAATATACAGTCTTTTTCAGTATTTAAGGTTTAATTAAAACAAGCTAGGTGAAGCTGATCTGATAGCACACTTCACAAAAATGAATCAAATATTAATTTTCTTTGAAATAAATTTTATAAATTCTTGGAATCAAGTAGTTGTTCAGAAGAATTTTTCATTGAATGTACAGTAAAGGATGTGGAAGTTATAGATTGCAGAGGAACTGGGTAGTTTTTACTATAGCTTACTTTTGACCATAAATGAAAATGTTCAGTTCCCTTTTGTGCATGCACATGAACCCAATAAATGGATTGAACAAAACATGTGCATGTCTGACAGACACACAAAAGTTCTAACATAAGCACTTCACTACTATAGTGCAGTGTGCTAAAAAAAGGATTATATTAACAATTACAAAAATATCTAAGATTAAAAATTCCTCAAATATAAAATTTACTGATTATTTTACAATATATTTTTTAAATATATATCAGACTGCAATAAAATTCATTTTCTTTTCACAATTTTTTCTCAAGTGTGTTTCAAAATGCAGTTTTATAAAAACATATTCAAAATAGCATTTTAAGAATGTTATGAAAAGTATTATTTTTGATGATTTTTATTCCTGTCCAAGTTTAAAATCATCAATGGGTTTCCATTGATATGATTTAATATTAATTATGCTTCAGATCTTATTTTGCAGAAATAAAAATTGATCCCAGTTCAAACATGTTTTATGAATAAAATTGAAAGAAACAAACCACTTATTCATAAAAAACAAGATGTATTGTCTTCAATTTATTGAATTCTTTATTCTTTCATGATTAAAGCAATTATGATGGACAAGAAAATCTTACCCCATTAATATTACAAAACAGTAATTGGTTCCCTTTTAAAAGTATCAGTAACAAACATAATTTAAAAGGGTAATAAAAATGTATGGAAACAAATAATTAGTTTTAACACACAATTGTTGAACTTAAACATAATATATTAAACTTTACAAAGTGTGTTATATCATAAAAAAATTTATTACTTTAGTAATTATATTAACAAATTTATTAATTAATTTTTGTTTAAGGGTTTTGATGACAAAGACATTTATGTATGTGAATCACGTTATTCTGCAAAAGCCAAAGCATTTAAAAAAATCAAGGTAAGCAATTAAACTAATTCAAATAGAAGTAATTTTTATAATATTATGTGTGGTAGTTTTTCTCAGTGTATGTGGTAGCAATATTATTAGAAATGATAAGTTTAATTGATACTTGTTTCTGAATACTCTTTAGTATATGTGTAATTTTTTTGTTTTGAAAATTTTAACTTTTATCAAGAATGATATTTTCTAGCATTATATATATGTTTAATATTAATATTATAATTTATCACGGGAATTTAGAGAAAAACTTTTAAATAACTATTAATACTCAAACATCATTATCATCATAATGTAATTTTATTCTTATGATATTAATATATTCTACGAAGGCTGTTTCTTTTTCATCCTCCGATGGTCCATAAAACAAAGACAAATGTAAATAACAAAATGAATTTATTACCAAAAGTTAGGTACAAACATAGATACTTTTCAACATGAAGATTGAGGCATTTGTCTATCTGTGACGAGCTTTTCCATCCCCTCTTCATAGAATGTTTCTGCCAGTGACTTGAGATGGGCCTTAACATTGTTTTGAACATTGTCATTAGTCTCGAACCTCTGCCCTCCTAGCCACGTTTTCAGTTCAGGAAAGGGTGGAAGTCTTCACACATTAAAAAGTTTTAAGCTGGGTGAAAGTCTTCACCACCTTTAACCTATTAAATAAAGTAAGTTCAACAAAACCCAGCATATAGTGTTGATTTAGCACCGAGCAGTTTCCAGCTCTTTCCTGAACTGAAAACATGGCTAGGAGGGTAGAGGTTTAAGACTAATGATGATCTTCAAAACAACGTTAGGTTCCATTAGTGGCAACATTCTATGAAGACGGGATTTCAAAGCACATCCACAGATATACAAATGCCTCAATCTTCATGGTGATTATGTCAAAAAGTAACCATGTTTGTACCTAACTTTTGGTAATAAATTCATTTTGTTCTTTACATTTGTGTTTGTTTTATGGACCATTGGATATTGAAAACAAAACAGCCCTTGTATATATTCATAATGACTTCAGAATGAACTTATATAATAAGAATTGTGTGGTATATCTTATTCTTTATATTTACTGTTTAGAAGTTATTATATACAATGAATGTTTAGTTCATTTTTATGTTTTATTTGATAAGCATAATTTAAATAGAAGTAACTTTTAAAATTTCTTAAATTCTATTTTATCTTAAAGTATTTATGATAGTAATATATCATGAAATGGTGGGTTTAATTGCTATTTGATTCTGAATATTGAATATATGGAAATTATAAAATTTATTTATTTTCTTTATTTAAGTAATTACAAAAGTTTTCTGTGCAAAGTAATATAGCAGTTAAATTTTTGTAGTAAGAAATCTTACAAATTTTACAATATAACTTGCCCTTATTGTTTTAACAGATAATAGTTTGTTTTATTTTGACTACAATTTTTATTCATTTATTATTATTTTTAGGTAAAATACAAATGTTTTGTTTGTTTTAGCAGAAGTGTGAAAAACGATAATTTATTTAGATTTTTTCTTTATTTTTGAGCACTAGAAAACTATTTATTCTATTAAGTGTAATGTTATATTTATCTAAATTCTTGACAAAAGTTAATTTCTTGATGAAATATATATTTTTAATATTTGCATTAACATATTAATCACAGTCAAATCTTGATATGGCCATTACCACTATAATGATAAGAAATATAGTTCCTTATTTAATTCATATTAGGTTAATATAAAATGTTTCCCATTTGAACAATATCCTCTGCTGTGATAAATCTCTGTTTAGTGATACACTCTGTTTTGACTGTATTTGTAAAATACACAATATTTTCTTTTCTCTACACCAATGCAGCAAATTAAATTTTAATTTTGAGTTATTTCTCATTTTTGAAATCAAAATATGGTGTTATTTTAATGTAGTGATATTTACTATGAATGTTACCTGTAGTCAACAGGCATCAACACAGATGAGCACAGGATTGCCAGATTTAGTATGTTTCTTATATTTTAGTGCCTAAAAGCCTGTTTTACTTTTAGAATTAGTGTAAAATTTGCAGCACTAAGAAATTCCCTACATACTTTTTACGAGAACTTTCTTATGTTAAACTCATTTAATATAATAAAGTTCTTTTAGAAAGTATACATAGATGTCTTAGTGTTGCAAATTACAATTATTAAAATAAGTGAACAAAACATTCTCCTTAAGAAATTATAACATAGTATTTTTTTAGTTTTATTTTTTGTTTTACTTAGTTCATTTTTGACTAAGACTCGAGTTCAGGTTCTGACTGATTTTGGATTTTGACATTTAATATAAACTGTAGAAATAATATGCAACAAAATCACTTAAAGGAGTATTAGAGGAGTAATAATAATAAATGTTTTTCTTCTCTAATGTTGTCTAACTTTGTAGAAATAATCTTACTTGCAGTCAGACAATGTTAAACAAGGAAGGGAACACTTTATTTAAATGTCTCATTTCAACAATAAATCTCTCTACAACAGTAGTTTATGTTGTTTTTCTAAATAGAAGACTGTTTTAGAGTGTAGAGAGATTAGACTGTGTTAATTTTCTGTGTAACATTTAACGGGTGAAGACTAAAAAAATTATACAAAATTTTTAAGTTCCATCAGTTTCATATTGTTAAAATGCTCAAGCAAAAGACAGACATCAAATATTGGAAGAGAAAAATAGTGCCCACTTGTTCTGATAAGCAATTGGAAGTCATTTGTCTTTGTTGCCATCATCTGTGGTAAAATTTCAGAACTCTGAATTCATCATGGATGAAACCTTTTTACTTTTTCTAACAATGATAAGAATGTCAGCATTGGATTTTGGACAAACAATGATAGTGAGACTGTTGATTAAGTCAAATTCAAAAAGAAAGCAAAGTTTAAACCTAATTGGATTTTCTCACCCTTACTTCAAACCATCAGGTCTTAGAATCAAGCAGGATTTCTATCTCAATGAGTGTATTTGAGAGAGACTGATTTGTTTCATCAAAAATCAGCATTCTGATTATAAGTATATACAGGTTGATTACAAAAGAATACCCCAACTTTGAAAGGCCATATCTCTACAACCAAACAACTTACAGCACTATTCCACAAATCATTGTATAAGAAACGTTCTGAAGTTTCAGTTGTGTGGAGAGATGTTGCTATGAGCACCATTAATCACACTATGACTGTGTTATCAGTTTGCACAAAAATGAATCAGTTATGACTGTTCAACATGAGTATTGTTGTAAATATAGAATTAAACTTCCCTATTCAGTTTTAACAAACTCAATAACACAGAATTCTTTCTTTTGTGAGATTGCCATTTTGGTGCAAACTGTGACAACACACTCTCATAGGGTGATTAAGAGTGCTCATAGTGACATCACAACCAACTGAAACTTCAGAATGTTTCTTACACAATGATTTTTGGAATGGTGCTATAAGTTGTTTGGTTGTGGAGATATAGCTTTTCAAAGTTGAGGTATTCTTTTGTAATCACTCTGTATATACTTGTAATCAGAATGATGATTATTGATGAAACAAATCAGTCTCACCACTAGTTCTTGCATCATCTCATTATGCAAAATCCATGATTTTGTTTCTGATGGGGAAAAAATTTTGTCAATTGAAAGATAGTATGTCCTGCATTCTGGAATTATGACTGAGTGAAAATTTTTGGTTATTTCAGAAATGAAAGGTTTAGTTTAAAAGCAAAAATGGCTGATCAATTAAAATTGAGGATCAGATTGTGCTTGAAGAAGATTGACATGAGTGTCATACAGAGAATGATGAATTATATTCAAAGAAATCTAGATGATGTCCATTGTTAAAGCAAAAATTAGTTAAAGTAACTTATGATTTTTGTTGTTTTGTAAGTTTTTTTACAAAGTAAACATACATTGAGTATAAGAAAGTAACGAGCACATGAATTTTGTATAATTTTTAGTCATTACCCATTAGATTAACATTAGATATATAGATAAATATTTAATAATTGATTTTATAAAACATAAAATGTTAGCTGTCTTTTAATTGTTCTATTTATTTATACTTTTTACTGGTTTCAAACATTACTTTATAATTTTTTAATGGTATTGGAGTTCTTTTATTGTTGTATTTTATTGATCTTATCACAAAAATAAAGAATAAACATTATTAATATTGCAATTGGATTAAATGATTATTGATATTATAAAATTTATCATTAATTTGATTAACAAGATAAAAATTGCTAATAACTGAAAATATCAAATTAAATTAGATGTATTTAAAATTTAAAAATAAACAATAAATAATTTCTAATTTTTTTTCTATTGAGAAAAACAATTTAGTTAATTTATTATGCTAATAATAATAGTGAAAATATTAAGTTAAAAGCTGTAGGATTTTTTAATTTTATTAATATTGTTTTTATTAATGTTATTCTATTTTTAAATAGGTATGGGGTTTTACACCTAATAATTATGTATCTATAGTTGTCAGAGAAGAACCACTAAATCCTATAAGAGTGCCATCAGTTTTTAAAGATGGTGTAGAAAAACCAAAAGATGAAGGTTCTGATATAGATGATAATGATTTAGTCATTGTTGAAAAACCTAGACCTGTATGTATTAAAATATTTTTTAAATCATAAGTTAAATATTTATATTTTTTACATTCTAATCTGTAATAATAAAATTTTAAAAACCAGAATATCATCTGTGAAGTACAAAATCCCGAGGATGGTGCCGTCTATTATGAACAATACAGCATTCCTGCAGGGACATTTAAACTTGGTAACTTTGAAATATATATATATATGTGTGTGTGTGTTTGTGTATTTAAAATTTCTTATCCATTCTTATCAAAATAAAACAATAATTATCTGAGAATTAACAATCCTATACTTTACCAGATTTTCATATTGAGATTATTGAACATAATTTATTTTTTTGGTAAAAGTAGTTTTTTGAGTGTTTAGCTCTACATTTGTTATAAACCTTCTTTAATGTTTTGTGTGTGTGTGTGTGTGTGTGTATATATATATATATATATATATACACAAAACATTAAAGAAAGTTTATAATAAATGTAGAGCTAAATACTCAAAAAACTACTTTATATATACTCCACATTATATATAATGTGGAGCAACTGAGGATGAAAAATTTTACCAAGAACTAAATAAACTAAAGGTAAACAAATGAAAAATAACTAGAACTAGTTGATTACATTGTTTGAATTGTAGAGACACATTGAATAGAGATTGCTGTATGAAAAGTCATGGAATAGAATGGTTTCATAAATACTAATTCCATTTGAACAATTATAAAAGTTTGTGTCTGTCTCCTGCTGAACAAAAGTCTGAGTTACAAAAATTTTACTTCATAGCAATATAAAGTATCCTTTTACTTAATGCTGTTTCACTAGCTGTGTTTAAATTTAACCAACAGTTCAACTATCAGTTTAGTACACTTTGTATTATGGTATTCTCAGACATTAATGAGAAATTAACTGGCTTATTAATTTACCTAATTAGAGCCAATGATTTAAAAGGCTCCTAATTAGCAAAATAGTATTGTTTCTAATGTTGTTTTATTAATGAAATGATTTGATTCATTTTTAATGTACAGTAAAAATATAAAAATAGATAAACAGATAAAAAATAGATAAATAAAAATAGTATAAACATACATTAAAATAGATATAGATAAACATTAATTTGTAAAAATAGATATTAAAAATACATTATGTAAAAATAGATAATTTAAAATAGATATTAAACATACATTATGTTTTGTAAAATCAATCTCACTTATTTGTCATGAATAGGTGGTAAATGACTAGGTTTAATTTTGTAATTATTGATAAAATTGTTGATCATCTGATTTATATCTTCATTATTTCACTTGCAGTCATTTACCTAATTTCTTTTTTCATATATACAACTGATGTTTTTTTAAGAAATGTCAATCTGGCAGTAAATGAATATTTATATCTAACTAATAACTTTGTATTCTTTTTAAAATTTTTAAATAATAAACAATATCTCAGTTCATATTAGTGAAACAAGACTCTTTTATATCCTGTTAAGTTGTTTAATAGAAAATTAGACTAATTAGCTGTCTGGGTTATTTTTTAACAGTTGGTAGTCAATTGAACTGTAAAAAGATGTTAATTCGAAAAAATATATTCAGTTTTTAAAAATTCTTTTCATTATTCTTGTCATTTTCCACTTTATAGTGCCGTTAATATTTTCCTTGAAAAACATTTACTTCTTTCTTTTACTTATAATTTCTTGTTTATTTTATTTGAAAATCTTCATTATTGTTTTATGTACTATTCTTTTCTTGTCCATGATAAAGTAATCTGATCATCTGCTGAACTATGTATAAACTGAGATCTTATGTAATTGTTTTCATAGTGAACTTCATCTGTACTTAATATCATTTTTCTTTTTTCTTCTTCAACATTTCAGAGTTTTTCTCCAGATATGTATGATTTTTTTTCTTCATTTCTGTATGTGTTTTTGCTTCTATGGTATTTATAAAAATTTTAAAAAATATTATAAAATTTGAATATAAAATTTTAAGATATTATTGTAATTGCTTTTTTTTTTATTGCGCATGACTAAATTTTTTATCTGTGTCAATAATTCCATATTCTGGTAATGGTTATAAATAAAATTATATTAATTACAGTTTTATTATTAAATAAAATGAATTATTCAAACATGTAAATATATTTTTACAATAGAGAACGACTTCTGAAGTAAAATTCTTTTTACAGGTGATTATTGTTATGTCCGAACTGAACATATAAAGAGTTTGATTGGAAGGATAGATAGGATGTGGGTGAATAAAGAGTAAGTTCAATTTTTGATATAATGTATGTTTTTAAAATATTTTGAAAAATAAAATTTTTTGTTTTTATTTAGAGGTGTTGCTTTCTTTCATGGACCTTGGTTTATTACTCCACAAGAAGTACATCACCCACCTACAAGACTTTTCTATAAACAAGAAGTGTTTCTGAGTTCCATTGAAGATACTAATCCATTACTAAGTGTCATTGCTCGTTGTGCTGTATTAGATTTAAAAGACTACATCACTCGTAAGCCTTAAAGTTTTAAATCACTTTGTTTAGATAATTTCAATTATTAAGTACATTTTTAATAGAATGATTATATTAACTTGATTCGAATAATAATTAAAATTGTATCTATGTAACTTAAGTCTTTAAGAGCTGAATACAAGAATTAATAAATTCTGTATTAGTATTAATAACGTTGAATTTATTCTACAGATTTTACTCTATAGAATAAATTCAACCTTTTCACAAATTTAAAGAATAAGTTATATTTGTTTCACAAACTACTTTGACTCAGCAGATAGCTAATAGCCAATTAGCTGAAAAACTCTTACTGCATAAAAATGCTACCAAGAGCAAGTTGATGAACAAGATGGAGTAACATGGGGTAAATTGAAGTGTTGAGGAAAAACTTGTTTAAAAAACTGTATTAGATTTAGCATGTGTCTGTAGTATTTTGAATATACATACTTTATGAAGAAATAATTTATTGATATGGAATGCAAAATAAGCTCTATCTATCTCCAGCAATAAATGTAAAATTGTTATTTTTTTAAATCAAATTGCTCTTGAAATTTTTTATCATTAAACAAAGTTTATAAGATCTAACTTTTTTAAAATATTCTGTCAGGAATAGAGTTAACTTAGTTTTTTAATTTTTTAAGAAGGTTTAAAAAACATTCTTATGTTTGCTTAATGTAAAGTTTTTAAAAAATCATTATTTGAATTTTATATATTTTTTCTTTACCTGAGGATGATGTTTTGAAATGTCAAAAGTACTTGTATATATTTAATTCACCAAGTAAATAGAGTTGCAATCATAAAATTTGTAATTTTCTGATCCTCTTCCAGTTTGATCTTTCAATCTATTATGCATTCTACAGACAAATCACATATGAAAAAAGGGGATAGGGAGATAAGGCACTGGAATTACAAATGATGTATTGTGATAATTGAAAAGATGATATGGTTTATAAAGCTCCATGATCTCATGAGATATGCAGTAATATATTGATATATTATTATTGACATATTGAGTGACATTATTTAAAAATATATAAACTGTAAATTATTTTGTAGGACGAGTTACTGAAATTCCAGAGCAAGATGTATACATTTGTGAATCTCGTTATTTGGAAGCAGAAAGACAAATCAGAAAACTCCCGAAAGGTTTAAAGGTTTGTAAATTGCTAAAAATAATTTTAGGAGTAATTAATTTAAACTTGCATTTAAAATATATTATATGCTTAAATTTATATAACCCATAATTAGAATACAATTTAAAATTTTTTATTTTTATAAAGTTTATATAGTGGTGCCTCATATAACGTATTTAATCCGTTCCAGGTGCACATCCGTTAAGTGAAATGTTCGTTATAGGAAACGCATTTTCCCATAGAAATACATGTTAAAACATCTAATTTGTTCCGCAGCATAAAATAACCGTACTGTATCATAAAAAAAAAAAAAAAAAGAACATGGGGTGCGTTCTTTTATTCCTCCGCGTAACTCTGCGCGAGTGACATTCGTTTAAAAATTCCTGCGGAACGCATTCCTAAATTCCGGTGGGAGTGCAGGCCATCGAACGGCAAAAATGGCCGCTTGTAGCAGTAGTTTACGGTGGAAAGCAACATGGCGTCCTCCATGGCTCAGATAATTTTGTTTCCGGGTCCATTATGTAGTTTTATGAATGAAAATTTAGAAATTGTGAAAGCGCGAGTTAGCACACACAGTGATGTAAGTGTCTTTACGAATTTTTTTTGAATGGTAGCTGGCATTTTAATTTTTTTCGTGGTTATTTTGAATGCTCTTTCAACAAATAATCCATTTTATGATTAAATTTTACAATTGGGACCCTTCTTTTGCCTTTAAAAGCTCATATTTTAGAATTATAGATTCCTCCATCACGATACTATCGATAGTGTGGGTGCTGCCATCTTTCTTTCTTTTACCGTCGCTCCTAAATGCCTACAAACAGCAGCGCACTCCCATAGTAGCGGAGACGCAGAGTGACCGCTATTAAAGAACGCACCCATGGAGCAGTCACCAATTATGCCAGAAAGTTTGTTGTTCGCAGCCAGTCCGTTGCTTGAGTCACGGAAAGGCAAAACAGAAAGTACGTTGTTCGCAGCGTTCGTTATTCGAGGTGTACGTTATATGAGGCACCACTGTATATTTTTTTTTGTAAATGAGAAAAGCATATAGTTATCAAAAAAGTGTCAGTGGAGATTATCTGTATGAAATTACAGTCACATGCTGATAGATAAACATTTAAAAAAATTAATTATTGCATTTATTTAGTTGTCTTAAAGCTTAAATTATAGTTAAATTAATAATTTAAAATATATTTGTGTTATTAATCAAATATTATAAATGATAAACTTTCATTTTTAAACATGTTTTTAAATATTTAATAACTAATTTTTTAATTAGCTCATTAATGATAAAAATTAATTTAAATAAGTATTGGTTATTGACAATTTGTCTTCTACGTAGGCTGTTTTTTTCCAACCTCAGATGTTCCATAAAACAAAGATAAGTGTAAATAACAAAATGAATTTATTACCAAAAGTTAGGTATAAATATAGTTATTTTTTGACATAATCACTATGAAGATTGAGACATTTGTTTGTGTATAGACATAAGCTTTTCAATCCCCTCTTCATAGAATGTTGCCACCAATGACTTGAGATGGGCCTTAATGTTGTTTTGAAGATCGTCATTAGTCTTGAACCTCTGCCTTCCTAGCCACGTTTTCAGTTCAGGAAAGAGGTTGGAATCAGGGCTATATTCTAGGTGCTTAAAAAGTTTCAAGCTGGCTGGAAGTCTGAAAAATGGTAGCCTTCACACCTCTTTCCTGAACTGAAAACGTGGCTAGGAGGGCAGAGGTTCGAGACTAATGATGATGTTCAAAACAATGTTAAGGCCCATCTCAAGTCACTTGCAGCAACATTCTATGAAGAGGGGATTGAAAAGTTTGTCCACAGATATGACAAATGCCTCAATCTTCACGGTGATTATGTCAAAAAGTAACCATATTTGTATTTAAATTTTGGTAATAAATTCATTTTGTTATTTACAATTGTCTTTGTTTTATGGACTATTGGAGGTTGGAAAATACCACCTTCGTGGATTGCTCTTTTCCCCCTCCCCCCAGTGAGAATATCTATTTATAAAAAATGATGTTTTGACTTATTTTTTAGAATCTGCTTTATAATTTTTTAAATTTCATATTATTGCTAAAGTGCAATGATATTTTAATGAAATGTATTTACACGATAAAAATGTTTGAATTTTAATTTTGTTTTCATAATAACCACTAAATTTTTTGTGTAAGTTTAATGATAAAATAATTGGTTACTTTTTGAAAAATATTTACATGTTAAACAGAATACAAACAAAATTGCAACTATGAAATGTTTATATAAATCTTATCCTTATATTATATTTAGTGTTCACTATTATGGTAATATCACCAAACAATATTGAAAACTTGATTTTTTTTTATAAATCTAAAATGATACAGGATTAACTTGTTTTAACCAAATATTTATGTTCGATAACTGCAAACGTTTTTGAAGCTTTTTCTGGGCTCTTCCTCAGGCTTCTACTTTCATTCCATTTAAGCTGGCCATTAATATTCAAACACAATTTGAAAGGTATTCGATTCTGGTCATGTGCTCCAAGACTTTTTAAATATCGAACAACATGATTAGTTTTGAAATGCGCATTTATTCCACTTTACATCTGATTGCCAAATTAAATGCTATTGTCCAGTAGGACATGCCATGCCATTGAAAGGGACATCTTTTTAAAATTAATGCAGATGGTTCTGCATCCAACCTTAAATATTTCAATTGTCTCCAATCTCTTGGAGTGCATGTGCGTGTAGTGTCTTGAATTGAATGCCTTTCAAATTGTGTTCGAATATTAACAACCCAGCTTATATGGAATGAAGGTAGAAGCCTGAGGAAGAACCCAGAAGGGGCTTCGAAAATGTTTGCAGTTATCGAACATAAGCACTCTGGTTATTTCGTTAAAGTAAGTCAATCCTGTGTCATATATTCAACCTGGTGTGTGGTGAAGTTAAGAAATCTAAAATGTCTGATTTCTGCACTGGCTAGTTTGTTTCTGTTAAAGCATTCTTTAAAAGCAGAAAAATTATCTATAAACACTAATTTTAAAGTAAAATATGTTCATATAAATGTTTAAGTCGCTATTTAAACATTTATTGATTAATTGATACAACAAGTGCTGAACTTTGTTAATTTTTTCTTGATTATAAACTAGGTTTTATCAATAATGACTACTGATGAACATTTTTTTGAAATTTGTCATAATTGGATATGAAATTTAGCTTAATATATATCCTGAAATGGAATAATCCATAATGGAAGATTTCTAAGGGAGAAAGAATGAGAGCAAGAAAGACAGAAAAGCAAATATGTAATTGATTGAAGATTATGGGAATAAAGTCAATCAATGAAAACAGGGTTAGTACTCCAATAAAGTAAAAGAAACAACACCATTATCCAGCAAAAGGAATAAACTATTTGCAGTAAAATTTATAAGTTTTGCTGGATGTTGGTGTTGTTATTCTATTGGATTATGGGGTTTTTTTCCATTTACAATATATAGAAGTTACAAAAGCTGTTTAAAAAATTTTTTTCATAGTTAATAAAAAAAAATCTGTTATGAGAAATTTATTTAACATTACAACTTCTACACACAATTCTATTTTTAGTGTTATGTTTATTTTGACATTTTTTCTTATAATTACTTAATATTTTTAATTTGCAAATTTAATTGTTAGATAAAAAAAATTTTATTATGAAAATGTTTTTGAGTTTATTTTATCCTTATTTCTGAATTTGATGCAGTCAATTAAAGTAATAGAAAGAAAACATTTAAATGCTTTATTGGAGTTAAAAACATTTAAATATATATACAGAAAGCCATTTTAAGCACTTTTAAATTCAGTTAAAAGCATAATCAAGTTGAAAATAGGAAACATTGTTCAAATTCATAAAACGTTAGTATTATTATAATTATATTAATAGCCATTTGTTCACCTCATACTGTAAAAGTGTTAGCATAATTTTCTTCAGTTTTTAATTTGAATTAACTGTGGCAATGCTGTCATCTATGTCACATTTGTACTTGAAAATTGCTAGTTTCTGTAATAATACTTTTCATATTGTCATTACATAAAAGTATGGTTTTAAAGAACATATTAATTCTATTTAGTAATTGTAACTATACATTTTCATGTACAGTACATTTTAATAAGTATAAATTGTTAAATTTAGTCTTATTCTTAATTTGGATTATTTTTAAATTTATTTCATGTAACTAAATATAGTTTAAAATAGAAGAGAATTGTAGCTCCAGAAAATAAACTTTTATTTATAAATTAAAGTTATCAAGAATTATTTAATAATAGAATTCTAAGTTATAATACAGGGTGTTTATAATTAAAGTTGTCCTACTCAGACCTGTTTAGAGCCCGTTGTCTTGGACGTATTTTGATGAAACATGGTATATCATGTTATATGGACCCATGGGGAAAAGGAAAATGCAAAAAAATATTTAGTTTGAATTTTTACCACTAGGTGAAAAAATGGCACACGAAGAACAAGAAACACAAAATGGAAACATGCAAAAGGTTTTTATTCACATTTGGAAATGGATTGCACACATTGAACAAATATTGTGAATAAAAAGCCTTTTTCGTGTTTCCATTTTGTGTTTCTTATTCTTCATGTGCCATTTTTTCACCTAGTGGTAAAAACTCAAACTAAATATTTTTTTGCATTTTCCTTTTTCCCTGGTCTATATAACATACATACCAAGTTTCATCAAAATACGTCCACAAGAATGGGCTCTAGACAGGTCTGAGTAGAGCAACTTTAATCATAACCACCCTGTATAAATATTGTAATATAATTTTTTGTGTGAAATTAGTCATATCAATAATATAGTTTTATAAGTTACATGATTATACACATAAATATTTTATAAAATGAAATATAATATGCTTTCACCTATAACTGTTTTTTAAAAAAAAACTGTTTACCTACCAGCATATGGCATTTAATCTTGTCCAGTGTTTCTCAACTGATAATTGAATTGTATTAAATGATTAGAAGAATTATTACTAGAATAAGACAACCATTCTAGCCCTTTTACATAGCAAATAAGGTATAAATTTAATTCACTTAATTATACACTAAATATTAAGACATTTAAGTAAATTGAATTTAAATAAAAATTGCTAATTTAATTTTGAGAAGGAAGTTCCAAAATTTGCAACAGTTTCTAATATATTTTTCCACAGAAGGCTTAGAAACGCAGGTCTAATCTGTGTCAAATGTCTTTTTGTCTTTTAAAATAAATTTATTTATTTAATAAGTCATAAATTTCAGCTTTATATTTATTTTTAAGACTTAATTAGTTAATGCACAATTAAATATATTTTATATTGAATAATTTGTTTTATATTTCTTTAACTTCTGCTTTTTTTTTAATTATTGATTTTAGGATTAAAATTAATATATTTTGTTTGATTAATAAATTTTTGTAGCCACTTCATGCTTGCTGACAAATATTTAATTATCATCATCACAAATATTTTCAACCTAAATTTTATAGGTCATCTTCAGGTGTAATAATTTATCCAAATGTTTTATAAATGAAACATTTGAACACACATAATTGAAACACATAAATTTAAAATACAGAAAAAAAAACATAAAATGAAATAAATAAAATATAATTAAGTAACAAACAAACAAACTAAATAAATATATAATAATATTAACAACAATTAATATTATTAGATATTTACTTAGTTTGTTTGCTACTTATTTATATTATATATCTGTTTAGTATTTCAGATAATTAACATACTCACTTAATGTAAACATAGCCAGGAGTATATGTTCTTTCATTTAAAAGAAATCAATAACAAATATTTTATATTTACACTAGATTAATTGTGTATTGATTATCATATAAAAACATTTAAATTGAGAAATTATAACACTTTGTAATTAATACATTTTGTAAGTAATAAATAGAAAAACATCAAATGCATAATTGTGTATTAGCTCTTAATTGCTTTATTTGATTTTTTAAATGGTGGTATATAGGTATATACTATATTGAAACCAAAATTTTGCAATAGGAATTTTTTTTATAAAAATATTATTAAATAAAGCTTTTCTAATAACTTTAACTTCTATTAGCTAATTTAATATAGTCCATTGATTGAAAAATTATTTCAGTTTTAAAATGTAACATATAATTATTAAAAAATTTATAATAGTATGTTGTATTTTATTATGAAAGAGAAAATCTAGTACCTAACATAAACCTGAATTTATTCAGATATAAAGTTAATTTTTATGATTTATTAAATAAAATTGAATAAATGGTAAAATAACATTCTACTTTAATAAGACTTAAAAGTAGAACAGTTTAATACTGTAATATACAATAATTTTAATTAAGTAGAAGTTATAAACATAAATTATAATTTGTAAATTAAAATTAAAACTATAATTATCTTGAAATATTTTAATTATTATGCCAAATTTTGTGTTATAAAACATTTGTCAGATTTAAAAATAAAGTTAAAATGTGTTATTTCATAGCTACATTGTTAATCTTGTTAAATTCATTTTAGAATGAATGTATTCTTTAAATTATAAGAGTGATTACATTTACTATTCATTAAATGTTATATAAATATAAATCAAATGGTTAAAAATAGAAACTGCAGTTTTAGTTTTCCTTCTCTGTATTTGAAATTAAATTTTCAAAAAAAAAAAAACTAAATAAATAATTTTAAGACAAATTATGATAATATTGTACATGTTGTTTCTATTTTTTGGAACAACAACTTTATTTTCCTTTGCAGAAATTTAATCTTAGTCATGGTGTGACAGATGATGAATATTATTATTTTAGAAAGCCAGTTAATCCACAAAAGGTAATAGATTTTTATATTTTTCAAGAATTTTAGATTAATGAAAATTAATTTTTTAAAACTAAAACAAGTAGTCAAAATAATTTTTGATTATTTGTTTTATTATTTCTGTAAAATTAAATATATTATGCAATATAATTTATTTTTTAATGTATTAAAAAACTAATAATTGTAATTATTTAGATAATAATTTTAATAATAAATATATTTAATATTAAAAATTATGTTTGATACCATTGTGTTATGTCTTTTAGTATATAAAATAATATTTAAAAATGTATTATTTCAAGTTGGTTAATAGTTTAAATTAAAGAAAGAAAGAATTTTTTTTTAATTGAGGAAAACTGGAAATCATAGTTTTACATTTTAAATGTTTTAATTTGATTCTATTTGATGTTTTTAATAATTATAGAAAAAAATAAGCTTCAAAATACAAGTACAAGTAAAAATCTGTACCATATATAGTAATAGAATATCTCATGATATTGTTTTTTTATTTTATTTAAACTTTATTAAAATATATTTATCACAACTCATCAAAATCAGATTGAAAATTTTAATTGGTTAGATGAGTTTTAAATAGTACTTATGTTTTTCTCAAATGTTTATATAAGTCTGTTTATATTATATTATAAAGACAGTCAATAAAAACATTTGCAAGATAGTCATCACATAATTAAAAATAATATTTTATTTATATTACGTATCATTGCTCATTACCGTTTCACGAATGAATGATATACTGTAGAAAGAAAATATGAAGGCAGAATATAACAGAAATAAATTACAAAATGAATGATTTTAATAGTTTTTATATTATTACAAACAATAGATAATTTTATGATGATTAATTAAAAATTCTAATTTTAATATTAACAACTTTCTAATTATTTGTTGAAAGTTCCTTTAAGTTTACAAGCTTAAATAATGTGAGTTCATCACTTAAGCCTGTAAGCTTGGGACTCTGATCAAGCAGTTACAAAGATGTTAATAGATAATTTAATCTGGCTAAATAGAATAGTTAACATTTTTATCATTTGTATAAGGTGTCTATAATTAAAGTGAACCACTTTAGACCACTCTTGAGACAAAACTGTTAGAGGTAGATTGATAAAATTTTATGGGCCATTTATCTCAACATAAGAAAAAACTGTAGACAGACTTTTAAAACTAGTTACAATAGGGGTCTTATTAACATCACTGTTGCAGCAGCATCATAACAGTAGTGCTATAAAGATATGCTGCAAACTTTTGTCATCTCTAAAATACAATAGAAATGATGTTTGAGTAATATCACATTTATACAAGATAGTGCAAGACTCCATAGCACAGTCATTATGAAACAGGTGTACTGTCTTGCATATTTGGCAATGAAATGGTCAGTCAGTCTTTTCTAATGCAATGCCTGCTCATTCACCTGATTTCACTGTTTGGGACTTCTGGTTATGGAACTATTTGAAAAGTAGGGTTTATACAGGTGGAGTTGTGGAATTATTAGAACCAAAGAGGTTAATTGAGAGGAAAGTGAGTCTTATTAGTCTTAACATGCTGAACTTGGCTGTTGTTAATCTTACTATAAATAGATTACAATATGTGTCTGAGAGTGCTGAAAAGTATGTTGAACAGTTTCTTTGATGCTGCTATAACAATAGCACCATTATAGACACCTAGCAGCAAAAATTGTAACTAGTTCTGAAACTCTGACTATAGTTTTTTCCATGTTGAGATATACATGCCTACAAAATTTTATCAATCTATCTCTAACAGTTCTGTCTCTAGAGTAGCATAAAGTGGTATACTTTAACTATAGACACCCTGTAGTTCTTGACAAAAATTAGTATGGCTTTCATATTAATGAAAATTAATAAGAAAGCTCTTTTTATTAATTTTGCAATGACCAGTTCACTTAAATCTGTTATTTTATTGGATTAAAAACATAAAAGTACTTTGCACAATGGTTTACAAAAAAACTTTTTATTAAAATTAATTACGCCAGTACTGGAGTTTCTGCAATTACTAGTTTTGTCATTAGACAGAAAATACAATTAGTTTACTATATTTTATGGCATATAAGATGTGACTTTTATCCAAAAATAGGCTGAAAAAATTGCCCTGATTTGTATACTGTATGTGAAGTTACAGTCTTTCATAGGGTAATGAATTCCCTTATACAGTTGATTCCACTTAATTGGTACTAATCCCTTTTGGCCCAACTAAGTGACTGGCACAATTAAACAAACTAATAATAAATTCTAAAATAAAATATGTAATACGTAAAAACAACGTTTACGAATGCATAATAGAAATACTAAAGATAGTTTGAAGAAATAGACAAACTGTACATACTGAAGAATTAAATTTCGATGAGGCTTTTTTCATATGACATTCTCTAAGCAGTTTTAATTCTACTATGGGGAATTCTTTCAATTTTTTGGACATTTCATAGCATTTTAGAAGTTTCAAGTCAGAAATATTTTAATAAAGACTAATCAGGAATAATAATCAGTCTGTCTAATCAGTAGGTAAATAAATAAGTAGGTAAAAAATAATAATTAGCTACCTATTTTAATGCTTTATTAAACCAAAATACAGAAAATATTTGTAATATAAATTTGCCAGACTCATGACGATAGATAACTGATTCAAATCACACTAGTGTTGCCAAATACAGTATTAGTAGTGACGTACACAAGGGTTAACTGTTTGATTAGTTCCTGATTGAACGATTTTTCCTTTCTCCCTTTTTAGTTAGAGCATGTTCTAACTAAAAATGGAGAAAGGAAAGGGTTTGCCCAAAAGTCACTTTGCAGTCTTCCTAATTCTTTACTAATTATTTATTGATCCGCTTGTGCCAAATTTCATCTGTTATATAATTTATTGTTATGTATGACAATAAACCTAGAAGTTTTAATAAACGAGGAAATATTTTCAAAATCATTGCAACTTAAATGGCTTTATGACTATGACCTTACATAGAATATCTATTTTGATGTTGTTCAAAATAGAAAAGAGAAATCAGTTTTATATATACACTTTCTATAATCTTAATTTGTTACTAAATGACAATAATAATTATTAGAAAAAAGTTGTTAAAAAATTTCCATACTTAACAATTTCTTTGTTGTTCCTAGTTCTTAAAGTATATTGCAGTAATACAAGTATTATTTCTATGGAGGATACATTTCAGAGCCAATTAGAACTTTAATGCAGCTCATAGTTTGAGAAATGCTGGTTTAGATTACAGTTTACTAAATTTTATTCTGAAGGAAAATGGAAAGAGATTTTAGGAAAATAATTCAAAATAACTGAAAAATTGCAAGTATCTGTTGAAGTTCTTGTAATAAGAAAAAGTTTAGTGCACAATGATTTTTTGTTTACTTTATATATTTAGAATTTATAATAAGTTATTCTAATTTAATTTTAAATTTTGAATTTAAGTTCTTAAAATCTTATAAATAAAATTAAAATTAATAAAAAAAATTGATGCCATGGCAGTATTGAGCTGTTAAATTTCTAGTAAAGAATATATTTTAAGAATTCATTCTAAATTAATGAGAGATAAAAATTAGATAAACTTTCAATAAATATTATAGGTCTACAGTCTCACAAAAATTTGAATTAAAATGTGAAGAAATAATTTGTAATCTTTAAATATTTCTACTCAAATGCTTTTGACTCTAGGTAACTTAATATAATTAATTATTTTAATTTATTCTAATTCATCTTTGTATTTGCAATGTCTGAGGGAAAGATGTCAAATTTTGTTTTATTAGAATTAAAACAGTTGGCCTAAGAAAAAGAAGAAAAGGAATAGAAAGTTGACTGTCACTAAATATAATAGCAGATTGTAAGACTCAGGCAAATGATGAAAATTGTCGGAAATTGATGCATAATAGAAATACTGAAGATGGTTTATAGCAGACATGGGCAAATGCGGCTCTTTTTGAGTTACGTACGGCACTTGCTGAAAGTGTTAATTTCTGTTTTTTATTATTATTTTTACAATTTTATTTTTATAATTTTGTGAAAATATGTTTATTAAAAAATTCAATATTTATTTTATATTATATTTATATTATATAATAAAATCGTACGCTTTACCATGCTATCCACCACGACAGTACAGAACTGCAGCTCCCATTCATTTTGCAAAACCTACATTTTGGCTCCCATGGAACTCTTGCTTGCCCACCCCTGGTTTATAGAAATAGACAAACTGTACATTTGTTTAAAAGAAGAATTAAATTTTGATGAGGCTTTTTTTCATATGACATTCTCTAAGCAGTTTTAATTCCACTATGAGGAATTCTTTCAATCTTTTGGACATTTCATAACATTTTAGAAGTTTCAAATCAGAAATATTTTAATAAAGACTAATCAGGAATAATAATCAGTCTGTCTAATAATAAAGTAAATATCTAGCTATCAAGCAGTAGCATACTATAATACCTCTTGCAAGAGGTATTATAGTATTTGAAGATTTTACAATATCCTAACTTGAAATATGCTTTTGAATATAAGACATTTTGTGACTTGTTTTTTGATAAAAACTTAAAGCAAATTTTGTTGTAAATTACAATACAAGGTGTTTGTGAATCTGACATAGTTATAATTTTTAGCATCTCTCAGTTCTTTTTACTTTGTAATTGGGCTGCAATTGGAAAAAACTATAAATCTATAAATTCCCATTGTCATCCATTGTCTTTCTCTGTGTGTCCTTCCTAAATCTCAAGAATGGAGTTAGATAGATGAAAGTTGAGACCAGATATAAAAAAGGTTAGAGATAGGTGATCCAGATAAACTATATATGAACTTCCAGTTTCTACTGGAAGTCACATTATTTCAATTCAAAAATTTTCCCCAGAACAAAGTTAAATAGATGATCGGTATGACTCTGTTGCTAACAAGAAAAGTATGATATACAGGGGCAAAACACTAAAAATTGTGACAAAAAATTGCAGCCTGGCATTGTGACAACGTCACAATAAATAATTACTCATTTTTTATAAGCAATTTATTTTATTGAGTTGGTTATCAGCCAAGTATTGTTTAAGTTGATAATGCAAGTTTTGTAGACTTTACTGATACAGTATAGTGTCGTTTATCCGAATCAATTGGGGACTGGGGTTGTTCGGATAACTGATTATGTACGAAAAAATATTTTAACCTATTCGATGTTGAAATTTTTCTTCGTTGCGTGTCGCTTCGTGTTGAATTTTCATTGATTTTAAGCCTAACAAAAATTTTTATAATAATAATTGAGGCTATTGTATTGTTAAAAATTATTTCTTTATTTTGTACAAACAAAATAAATATATTGAAAAATATAAAAACAAAAAAATTATACTTTAGAAGTTAATCTAGTATCAAAAACGTTTGATTTAGCACGACACAGTCCGACTGGAAAGCTTTCGGTTAACCGACATTTCGGATAAACGACACTCTACTGTACTTCTGCTATAAAATATTGAAATTTTTCCAGCAATCTTAACCATTTGATAATTTTTTCTTTAAAGTCTATGTTACATCAAGGATTCTCACTGAGATGCTATCATGTCTTAGTTATTTTGGAAATTTATAGGGACATTTTAAGATTAACATGCTAAGAAACAATGCTCTGTTAACTTACTGTAATAGCACAACATTGTTCATAAAGTCATGGTGTTAGCAATACTGCAAGCCAGAAGTGACTTGTAATATTTACAATGATGATGTGTAAGAAATGAAATTCAGTTGTTAGTGATACTGTGTTCATATCAAATAAAGAAAAATTTATATAATTTTTTATTAAAATTAGAAAGTTTTATTGTTATTATGAAATTGTGTGTACAGATATGCTACATAATTTATGAACTTTATTTCAGGATAATAAATATACTATTGCAAAATAATAATTATGTTAAAAACAGTGGTTCTTAATACAGTCAAACCTGTTTTTATGCGCTCTTTTTATGTGCGATTTTTATTTGTGCGATTTTTTTAATGCGAAATTTTTAATTTGTGCGGTATAGTTGGCGACTAGTCTCGTGCGATTCATCATGTCTTACGTTGACTTATTATAGCTAAATAAACTTATTATAGCATAAATGCACTTATTATAGTAATATTATTGCATGAATATGCGAAAAATGAAATAATTTACTTTTTAAGTCAACAAAACACCACCTGGACAAAAATATGTAAAACAGACGATAGACCAGACGATGCAGTCAAGTGCTGACATCTGTTGTCAATAAATTCTATTTCGTACGGTTTTGAGTTATTTTCTATGTGAGACTTTTTTATGCGGTCCCTGTTGACCGCATAAAAAAATATTTTTTAATTGTGTCGCGAAAACTATTATTTACAGCCATTCGTGAAGTTTCGTGAGATTTTCTTTTATGCGTTTTTTTTAATGCGGTCCCTATCCCCCGCATAAAAACAGGTTTGACTGTATTTTGAGAACCATTATATTTGACCATTTAAAGCTACTGTAACAGTATTGACTAGCTTTGCTTCTTATATTTTTTCTTGAAACACTTCCAGTAGTAGGTATATCCTGGTTTCTATAATGTGATATATTCTGATGGTATTATGGTTATTTTCTATGATTATAACAATCAGAATAACCAAATAAATTTAAATAATTGAACTATCGTAATCATTGAAGAAGTAAAATGTGAGAATAAGGTATTTGTGAATTATCTGGAATTTTGATAATTATTTAATACAGGAAATCCTTGTTAGCTTAAAATTCAAGGGACAAAATAATCATGACTATGAATTATAGAGTTTCAAAGTAGCTAACATATAACTGATGTAATTTATTAAGCATACAGAATATGGCTATGTGTATAGAATGGTGTTTTCATTAATTAATAATTTTTAATAATAATATAAACAAACTGCAGGTAAACACATGTGATTTTATAAAAAGTAAAGCAGAATTTTGGAAATGTAGCCCAAATAGTAGTAAGTTGCTCAAATCTAGTAGTGTAGAGCCCTAAAAATATCTCACTCTGCTATTTGTAGCCCAATCTTGCAACCCTGAATCTCAGCCATATTTTATGAGATATCAAAAAAGGTTAGTGTTGGGTAAGGTGATCCCTGAAAATATGTTACTGTAAAAGAAAAGCCATATTACTAGATCAGAGTTGTTTGTAGTCTGTTTTTCTCTTATAGTATGGAGTTACATGAACTTCATCTAAATGTATGAGTTAATATACAAATATTAGACAGAATTTCATTTCAAATTTCAAAGTAGCTGTACTTTGAACTATCTGAGTTTGAATTAACAAAGATTTCCTGTTATATATTATCAATGATAACATTATAACAATTTATATTACTTATAAATAATAATTCAGGCAAATACAAAATAATAATTTACATAATTTTAGAATTGAATATTTTTATTTTTCAAAATTATTTTTTTAAATTAATTTTTTAAGAAAATTAATTATGAATATCTATAATTTTATCATACAAATCATATAATTATTTTTATCATGTTTACAACAAGATTTGTTGTAAACATGATAAAATAATTAAAAAATTACAATAAATCAAAATATCAATAACTTATTTGATAAAAATCATATTTTTCTGATTTCTTACAAAGTATGATGATAATCATAATAGGATGCCCAAAATACTAGTATAAAAAGTTATGGATGATTATTTTTCTTTATTTAATAATTTTACATTATTTTTCATGTGTGATACAAAAGATTTAAATACAAACATTATGTATATAATTGATGAAGATAGATACTTTTTTTCACTAGTTATGCATACTAATCATTTTCAGTATTCAAAATAGAAATGAATGTAAGCTATTGAAAAGGGATTAAAAAGATAAAAGTTAATAAATATCTGTGATAATTATCATCATAATTATATCATATATATAAGAATTATGTAATTGTTTGTACTTGGATGATTTTTGACTCCAAAAAATTTTAATTATGTACTATTTAATTATATTTTTTTAAATTAATTATTATTTTAATAATTAATTTGTTGAAATTTTTTATTTCAGATTTAATAAAAATTTTGTTCATAAATAATTAATTTTCTTTTTTTTAATCAAAAATTATTTGTTTGAATAGTGACTTTTTCTTACTTGGCTTTAATCATATAAATTTCCTCATAAATAAAAACGTTTAAGTAACTATCATAATCTTTATTTTTTTAAATTTACACTTTTATAATAGAGGAGCAATGAAAAAGATAATTTTGTATAAAATTTTATATTGTAACTTATGAAACCATTGAAGACATTAAAGTAAGAGATAAATAAGAAAACTCATGCCAAAATTGTATAGACTTCTGCTAATTATCACTGAGTTCAGTGTTAACACAAAACCTTCCTTTATATTGCAAGTACTTTCAACGAAATTAAGTTTGTCATTTTCAGGTGAAAAAAGAACAACAAATTCGAAGAAATGGCACGTGAGAGTGTTCCAAACAGAAAACAGAAGAATTTCTTTGGCAATTTTTTTAACTTTTGGTAACTCCGCCGGTTCGGAATATCTTAAATCTGTGCGACTGGCGGCGCATGTGTTGAGGAGCGAACGTTCTAACTGTGCAACTCTCAGCACGTTTGGTTGTTTAGATGCTGGTACAAAGTGACCCATATTTTGGGCAAGTCCAGGTTAGGGAGGTTGCATGTGTCTGAGGTCATGAGGAGCACTTCCCAGATAAATGTAATCCTTCTATTATTACAGCGCTTGAGCAGTGTTGTTTCTGACCATAGCAGGATGTACCTTGCTGTAGAACTTCGTTGAAAGTACTTGCGATATAAAGGAAAGTTTTGTGTTAACACTGAACTCAGCGATAATTAGCAGAAGTCTATTGAAGACATTGATGGATTAAAGAAATTATAAAATTTTGTTTTCTCACATATTTTTTTTTATCAAGATGTTAATTTTGATCTTGATATAAAATTTAATGTTTTAAAATTATACAAAACTTCCCAAATTATTTATACAGTAGAAAAAGACTATATCCTCTAATAAATGTTACTATAACAGTTTTTGATTGAAGGATGAAGGGAAAAAACAAGAAATGCCACAAATTTTTTACTTTCAGATATTTTTTATCATTAACATTCTAATAATTTTTAAACTAATGCATCTAGAAAAAACAAAATTACAGTATATCATATTGTAAAATTTAAAGATATTCTTTACTAATTAGAAACAAAATTTATAAAATAAAGAAAAACTTGTAAAATATGTACAGGTTCAAATAAAAACTGTAAAAAACAAGGAATGTCACATTAATGCTTCATAATTCTTCTAGTTCTCTTTCTTTATTTCATAATATTGCCATTTTTGTCACTCACATCACTTTCAGAAAATATTGTTTATAATTTATTTATTCCAGTAGAACCCCAATTGTCCAAGGTAATATGGACCAATGCTACCTTAGATAACTGAAAACTCATATAAAATGGACAACTATGGTTATTTTCTATTAAAAATTTTGAATACAAAAGATATATATGGTAACACTTGTAAGCCTGCTTTTATATCTCAGTGAATTTAATCATACATAAGAACAGTTTTTAAGAATAATTATTATAGTTACATTTTAATATTAACATGAATGATTTATCTCACATTGAAGTTATATAAATTTTACAAACACAAACTCTTAATGTCAATAAAACAAAACAGGATCAAGATCTACCTAACTACCCTATATTTGTCAAATTAAAATAGATTTTTCCTGTTTTCATATTATGCTGCATGGACTTTTGTTGTTTTTAACTTTTCACTGAAATTTTAAATTCACTTAATAATTGGACCATTTCAGGTTCTACTCACCACTCTTATTATGAATATTAAGTTCATATTTATCTATCAAATGGTGTAGGTATCTTGATGTTTTGAAAAAAAATGTGACATTCCTTGTTTTTCCCTTCATCCTTGATATGCACATACCATATGTCAGACACCTTAGCAAGATATCAATATTTACTGCAAATTTATTTGAACATTTCATGAATCAAAAGAATTTTTATTAAAATATATATTTTTATCATCATTTTAATTTTTAATCTTTCTAGTTTTATTTCAACAGCATGAATAATCCTCATCAAAAATAAATTACAGCATGTAATTTATTTTAATAGAAAGGTATGAGTAAATTTTCCTTTAAATTATGAAATGATATTTTTTTATGAGAATTTGGGGCAAAATTGCATAGTTTACACTATGCAAAGGAAATTGCATTTATGATTTTTATCATTGTTATGAAATGAAAATAACTCTCAAGTTTCATAGAACATATAGAATGTTTCAACAATACTTCAAAAATCTTGCTTTAATCATAAAATGTTACATTTATTAATATATCATTTCAATAAATTTTATATGTTAATGGATTTTGAATAACCATTGTGAAATAAATATTCATGTAATTTAAAGAATTTCATTGTAAATCATCAACTTTTCTATCATTTTTATCTGCATACATCTAGAAGAGGATATAACTATTGAAATTTTATTTCATTATATTTGAACATCTTTTATCTAAAGTCTCCTTAGATAAAGCATATTAAAAGAGATTTTACATAAAGAAAAAAAACATCCAATTTACTGAAATTGCGATTTTTTTTCAAAAGTAATTAAAATAATAAATTTTCAAGATATTTTCAGGAGAAACAGTCATAATTTTTATTCATGTTAGAATAATTTTAATTATTTCAGTATGAAGTAAGAATTGTGATCATTATAAGATATACTTTTTGAAGAGAAATAAATAAATTTGAAAATTAGAAAGCTGTCTGTTATCTTTAATTAATTAATAGAAACATTATGGGTTGTTATTTTTCAGAAATACATAGAATCTTTACCTATGTGTAATGTGTGTAAAACAGTTTACATTAATAATCAGATGATACCACTGGATTTTTATGTAGGGTATAATATGGCTAATTAATTATAAAGATATTGTATAATTTAGACTAAAGATAAGTATGTAAGCAGCCATTTGTATTAAATTTAGTAATTAGAAGTAAATAAATAAAGTTAAAATATTCTGGAAGAAAAGATCATTCTAGAGTGGGACTCAAACCTGTAACTTCTATCCACTGTGCATAGGCATTGCTAGTCACTCTTCATCTTTAGTCCTTGGGCTTTAACTGTAACGTATTATATACCATTCCAGGATAAAACTCAAGTTGGCTGAGTGCTACAGAGCACAGGCACATAGTCCTCCCCAGTCAGCGTGGTGAATTACTTGTATAATTATACTGTACTGTACCTTACAAATTGATTGGTCTGAAAGCAAAGATTGGATGAGGTTCAAATAGCATAACTGGCAATGCATCTGCATAGTAAACAAAAGTTGAGAGTTTGAATTCTACTCCAGATTTCTTTTTCAAGAATATTCTAAATTAATTAATTTCTAATTATCAAATTGAATACAAGATGGTGCCTATTTTCAGTCCAAATTATGTCATATCTTTGTAATTAATTAGGCATATTATAATTCAAATAAAAATCCAGCATTATCACATGATTATTACATGATGTGGTTGGTTTTATACGTAATTATATTTTACATTTTCTCAAATGGATAATTAGATTTACAATATATTACAATATTCTAATAAATGATTAGTCATTTGAGAAAAACACTAACATTTTCAACATACATTACACAAAAGTGAATATATGATCTTAAAATCCCCGAGGATAAAAATGTTGATTATTTGCTGTATCATCTATTTGAAACCATCAAGAAAAAAACAGAAGTTTATAGCAGTCATAAAATTTCTAATGCAGGTAAAAGTCTTGAAGCCTTAAATATTTAACATATCATTTTATAATAAACATTTTTTTGTTTATACCAAAAACTTTAAAACTTGGAATGATAGTGTCATTATTAAAATATGTTGTTTAAATTTTTTTTTTTAGAATTAAAGATGAATCTTCTGAGATTTTGAAACCATTACTTGCATTAAAATTTTTCATCATTTTTTCTTCTTTGGAATTCAATCTTTAACATATTTTTTTCTGTAACCTACATTCTTTTATAGTAAATTTTAAATTACTGTCATTTCTAATCCTAAAAGTACATTAGTTATTATTTTATTTTATTGTTTACATAAAATTCAAATAATTTTTTTTATCAACAGGATTTAAATATTCATAAAAATAACTTCCATTATAAAAATTACATAATTTTATTGTGTTGCTTTTAATTTTTAAGTAACTATATTTTTAATTTAGCTGATTTATGAATATAGATTTTCTTTTATGTATTATTATTTAGCAAAATAAACTTGCATGAAGTTAATAAATATAAAAATAATAATAGAATTTGCCTTAAAAGTTAATGAAGTTTAATATCCAAAGTATCCTGCTTAAAGTATTTTAAGACTTGAATTGGAAAAAAGTATTTAATTTAAATAAATGTTATGGTTTCTAAAGTCTTTTAAATTGGCAATGATGTTTTAAAATATTTTTTTTAAATGATAAAGGACTAAAAAATAATTTTTAGAATATAAAATTTAATAATGCTCTATAAATATAATTGCCAACAAAATACGTATATATCATATTATTAATACATATAATGGTTGGTTTGTTTACTATAAAATATTGTTTTCATATTTTCTTGTCAAGTTATCTCATCTATTATATTAAATTTTTTTGGATGATTGAGTACAGAATGTAGATATTTTTCAATTAGAATACTTAATAGAAAATTCAGTTTGAATCTAAATTGTTTTTATATCTATAATTTTTAATCTGTTGCTATTTCTAGCTGTTGCTGTGTTACCGTAACTAGATAACTAGGTTTCTAATAACTTAAATTATCCATGTTGTATTACAATAAATTGTATATATATGGACTAAAGTACTTAAAATACTTTTAAAATTTTTCATTAGAAAATTAATTTTAACAAATAATCTATCTACACATAAAACTGTCAAAATATTTTATTGCATAACATCAAGTTCCTTAATTAATTTTTCTATTTGAAACAGGATTAATATAAACAGTTGTTTTCAGTTAATACATAACTTTCTTTGAGTAAGAGTAGAAATAATCAAAAGAATTTGTAGGAATAATGAAATAAGTGAAAAAGAATAAATATAAAGATTTAAAAATAATAATATAAATGAAAAATAATATGCAATAGAGAAGTACTGCTATTTGTATCTTGTTAAATACTACACAAAAAAACTTGAATGATAAATTATTTTGAAAGGAATCTTCTCTGATGTATTGAATTTACAGAATACTTATTTTAATTTTTTTATTTTTATTTTTTGGAATTTTAAAAATATTTTGAATGCCGTTTATTCTTTCTGTTGTTTCTGCTCTTTTTTTGGAAGCAGTTTTATATTAACTGAAATGTTGGCCTGTATTAAACTTCATTGGCTTTTAAGGCAACTTATTTTTGTATGTATTATTATTATATATTATGTTATTTTTTTATTTTATAAATTTCTAAACTATATAATAATAATAATATTTGTTGAAATATTTTTTAATTATTGATTTGTCTTTATTAAACCATCAGAAATTGATACTACCCAAAAATTCAAAATATTTTTATGATTATGAATAAAAAATAAAAGTTCATAATAGAATTTTTTTTAACATTGTTTAAAATAAGTTTATTCTTATGAATAATTTTTACTCTTTCTCTTTATTTTATGTATCTTTGTATGAAATGACTTTCATGATAATTACAATATAAATAAAAGAAATATTCTGTTGTCTTCTATCCTAATAATTTTTATATAATATATAATTTAAATGTATTGCTTTAATTTTAAAAGTATTTTACTTTAATTTCTTGAAAATATTGCAACTAAATACTGGTTTTCTTTTTCTATAATTTTAGTTTGCTTATATTTTTCATTTTGCTTTGTAAATGCATGTGATAGTTTCATCTAAAATTGCTTTCATGTTGTCCTGAAGTGATAGCTGGATACATCCATTTCAATTATATTATTGAAAAGATGTATATAATTTCACAGAATTTTAAGATCTATTTTTAAGATAATAATAATTTTTCTTGGATGTGAAATTATCAGTTATCCAAGATGGGCCTTATCATAATGATTAAAATTATTATTTAATGCATAATTGTCAAAATTAATAGGAAATATGTATACAAATGAATGAATACACTAGAAAACCCATTCCATTAATTGTTATAATTAGAAAGCAAATTCACCAAACACATACAATACATTATTGAATTTAGGATGAAAGTAGCATCAATTTGTTGTGGCAAACAATTTAATATATTATCAAAGAGAAATGATGAAACCATCCATTAATTTCTAATCACATAGGAACTGTCACCACTAATGCCAAAGATGAACAGTGAGACTGACAATGAAGATTCTAATGATCAACCTCCTTCCTGCACCCCAAAGGATGAACAAGTTTTTGCTACTCCTTCATCCTCTAAGAAGGTATTAAATTTGTAATGACTTTATACAACAAAAACAATCAATTTGGTCCTGTAGGTAGTTAGATAGACCATTCATTAGTCAGATAAACAAAATATAGATAATGTATTCTTAAAATAGCTTGTACTAAGGTTTGTATTTCCTGCTGTGGCAATAGGAAAAAAAAGAAAAATATTTATGTGATTATTAGATTGAATTTTATGTTAATAAATAATATAAATTAAAGTAATTGACAACAAGAGTATTGTTATTATGTTTTTTCTTCTTTTCCAGAAAACAATGAAGAGACTAGTTACTGGTTATATTCTTTTTGCTAGTGAAGTAAGAAAATCTGTTGTTGCGGCAAATCCAGATCGTTCATTTGGAGAAATAAGCCGCATGATTGGAACTGAAGTAAGTTTTCATTATTACATTTCTAGATAATATTGTTATATATTAAGAAAAATTAAAAGAATAAATTATCAAAAATTATTCTTAAAAAATATATATATATTTAACTTCACAGTAAATTCATATATATGAATTTATAAAAGATTTTAGATATTTATTCTTGTGAAGCTTTTTCATCCAAATAGAATACAAACTTTATAAATTGATAAATATACCGTATTTACTCTCTTATAAGATGATCTTGCATATAGGACGAGGTGTGACTTTAAAGATCAAAATAAAGAAAATTAGATTTATTAATACAATTTAATTTTATTTATAATCACAAAATGTCAAAAATCCTTCACTCATGCATATAGGATGACCTAGGAATTTGAAGCTGTTAGAAATAAATAAAAATCTCATCTTATATGTGAGTAAATATAGTAATTTTCAATTTATAAATATTGTGCAATCATACAAATAAAATTAAAATAAACTCATGAAAGAAACAAAGTATCTTTTATTATATATCCTGAATCTTAACAGCTAATTGTGAAGATAGCTTGGTTTATTAAAGTTATTTCTTCCACAAAAGGGCTTAAACAGGATATATGGAAAACATATGTATTATTTCAGTAGATTTTAAATTTTTTACTACAAATTCTTTATATAATTGCTTCTGAAAATTTTAGTTTAAAAATTAATAATTTAAAAAGTAAACAATGCACTTTGAACCTGTTACTGATGTAGTTGCAAGCAGGATAAAGTACTGAAGGATAAAGTTAATGTTTTCAAATCGATTAAAATTCTTCTTCAGGTGATAGACAGAATATCTGATGGAACACAGAGAATGGTTCGAAAACATTTGTGATGTACTTTATCCTTCTTGCAACTCACACTGGTAACAGGTTCAAGATATGTTGTTGATGTCACTCCGGTGTTGTTTGGATGTTGATATTTAAAAAGTAAATAATATTTTATAATTTGTAAGTAAAAAATGTTTCAATGTTTTTAAATGCATTTTTTTCAATTCTGAATTCTATTTTCTCAAATAAGTCTAAAATGAGTAAAGGCTTAAATGTACTGTACATCAAATAAATTTAATTATGTTGATTATGTGTTATTGAGCATGTATATTTTTTTAATAATTTTTTAATTTTTACATTGATTTAGTATAATATAATATTAAATTTAGTTAATTAATATTGAGATTTAATTCAATTCTGTCCCAGTTTCTTTCTATATTATTTTATTATTTATACTTTATTAAGAGATCTATATGCATTGCAGGCCTTTGAACTCATAAAAATTCAAGTTAATTTCAACTAAAATTATTAATATTGGAAATTTTGCAATTTTTTTATAACCTCTTTTGCTTCATTTATCATGTTTTAGTTAAATAAATTAGTACCATTATCTGTCAGATGCTACAAATACTCATTGGTAGATCATTATATATTGATTTGTTAGTTATTGCTTACTTGATTTTGCTATTTTTATATCATCTTGCAACAGAAATTTTTATAATTTTCAGTTAAACTTTTTCAGTTTATCTCAAAAATAAATCAGTAATATATTTAATTATAAGTATTTTTAATTTAATTACTTTATATTTTAAAAGGTATTTATTTGAAAATTTTTTATTGAAATTATATGTATTTTTTATTGTTAATATTGTTTTATATAGTGGCGAAATCTTCCTGCTGCCCAAAAAGCTGAATATGAAGATAGAGCACAAAAACAGAATGAAGAAAATGCTGCCAAAGAAGGATTTGATAGTTTGCCACATTCCCCAGCTTCTGCCCATGGTGACAGTGGAAAAGGTGGAAATCCAGAAAAAGGAGAAAATATGGTGTACGAATGTCAGTGGGAAGGGTGTGATTATCAATTTGAAGACCATCAAGATCTCATTGATCATCTTATCACTGAGCCAAATGGTCATGTCCATATATCATATCAAAATGCAAAAGGTATTATTATGATTATAATTACTACAATATAAATTATTAATATCTATTAAACTATATATATTTTTATTTTTATTTCTGTTAAAAACAGAAAATGAATTCCAATGTTTATGGCAAAACTGTACCCGTATTAAAAAGAATGTTCCGTAAGTTAATTCACATAATTATATTTTTTTATAAATTTAATTAAAATTTACAGAAAAAGGAATTATATTAATTTATTACCTTACTAAATGCATGTTTAGACCATTTCCTAATATGCAGAGACTAGTCAGGCATTGCAAAGAGGTTCATTTAAAAGCTGCTGCTAAATGTATTCTTCCTGATAACAGGAGCAGGTAAATTTTTGAAATTATAAGTATATGAATAAGCAAAAAATTCTCAATAATAGCTGTTTTTTTACTTTAGCTTTTATATTTAAAATTTTATGAATATTTGATTGTTGTTTTATTTAAAATATAATAATTTTGTAGAATATAAGCAAGATTAAAATCATTGAATAAAATCTTCAGATGCATGTAATGTGAATTTGTTGTTTTTTTTTTATTTGACAAAGATTTGTTTGATATTAAATAAGAAAAATTTTAATGATTTTCATAACTTATAAAAGTTGCAACATTACATATAACAGATATTTCATAGTATTGTAAAAATTCATAAAATTCATATATGAAAATAAACTACAAAGCAAAGAATCCAATATAAATCTGTCAAAATACATATTAGATGTAATTATAAAAGTATTTTACAAGAAAAATCAAAAATTAAATATGTATACAATATACAGTGAAAACTGCTTAGGTGACCACCTGCATTTGACAGGCACATGTCAAAACAGGTAAAAATTTCTGGCATGGAATACTTTATACATAGAGTCTTTGTATAAGTTACCCGTATTAAACGATCACCTGTGTAACGCGACACGGGCATCGATTCTTGTCCAAAACAACATACAACAACTGTAATAAGCGACCACTTCCGCAAATATATCTGGTCTAAATTCTAAACTATTGTTCGAACCCATCTCAACAATGTCCCCCCTTCTAATATAATGAATTAGTCTAAACTCTTGTTCGAACCCACCTCGGGCACTTCTCCCACCCTTGAAATTAGGTGCAGATGTTAATGAATTAGTCTAGCAACAAAGGAAATTCGTTTCAGATTGTTCAAAATTGTCTGAAAAACGAAAATGCAAAGTGCTGTCATTAGAAGATCATGTTAAAGTTATCAGAGAAAGTGAAAACACCAAATTTACAACATTTTGGGGAAATGAGGAAAAAAAATTAAAAATTTTGAGTGTGAGCAATTAAAATGACATATCAGTTGTGATTTAAAACTGTTGGCTTTGATAATTTATCAGTGTTAAAGCATGTATATTTCTGGATTTTAGGGGATACAGATCAGATATCAATGATTTTATGACTTATGAGATCTTCATTCTAGACCATCTATATGCAAGATCTTGCACAAAATAACTATATATATAAAAAATGTGTGTGTGTTTTCTTTTAAATTTTATTTAAATTATTTAATAATGGAATGTAAAGATCTAATAAATTCTTTTTCATAATAGGAATTTTGTACCTTCACGTCGCTCTTCTCCTGGTACCTCAGGACCTAATTCAAGTAAGAATATAGCTAATATTCAGCATGTTTATTTAAAATATGTTGTTCATTTTTATTTTACATTTTTAGATGTTTTTATTATTCATTTTTTATTTCAAAAATAAATGCAAGTAAAATAATATACATACATATGTATGTATATTATTTTTAAATTACTAACACATTTTGGCATGTGATATGCATTCTTTTCATTTACTTTTTGCATGGTTTGTTCCCTGTTGCATGTTTTTGCAGATATACCTGCTTATGCACCAGGCATGTTTCCTGGTCATCCTTCAAATTATCATCCTGGAATGCCTTATAATACTCATGTTACCCAATCAAACACTGGAATGACTTTACCTTATGTGTCTCAAGGTAAGATATATACAGAAATAAACTGTATTTGATTGTGTTGAGGTTTTAAATTTTAATATTTAAAGAAAAATGATATTTTTGATGGCTTTAAATATATTAGTTGAAATTATCCTCTGTGAATATATTGTGTGTTGCTTATCAGAAATGTATATATTATTTTAATGCCTTTTTAATATAGGCTATAGCATTCCTTCTCCAAATATTTTTCATATCCCAAATCCTGCTCCCAAATTGCCTTATCCTACACTTTCCCATGTACCTTTCTTCTTTACTGTTGCACCTAATACTGCTAGATCTGCTTCTTTGTATAATAATCCTAAAGGTAGGATTATATTAAAATATAAAAAGAAATCATAATTATTTCATTGTCAAATTATGTCTCTCTGTTTCAAATACTGATATATAAATGATCATCTCAGATTTTATTAATTTAAGCTAATTTCTTGATTTTGAAGGTATTGGAACATGGCATCGAACTCCAGATCCTATATTTATTTCCAGTCCACCAAGGGCGCAAAGATTATTACATTCAACAACCTATATCAAGTAAGCTAAATTATTATTTTAATATAAAATAATAACATATTGTAAACATAGCTGGGAAAGGATAATTTCTTGGCCATGAAAATATATTTTGTTTTGAATATTTGATTCAGATGAAATTGAAAAATTCAAAAAAATTAAGTAGGTAATTAAGAGTAGGTACAGTAAAAGCCTAGAAACTCAACTTTTGATAACTCAATATTCCATAAGACTTATCCTAACATTCAAAAAAAAAAACAAAAAAGAAAATGCATGTGAGGTAATTTCGACCTCTATAACTCTCTAACCCTTTTTTCAAGGTGCCACTGCAAAACACCACAATGCAAATTTCACAAACTCAAAAGTTGCCAATGTATAGCCAGTATATATCAAAATTAAAATTTAATTACAAATAGAAATATTCTTTATTGGTTCATAGTTAGTATACATGAATTTGCACATGTGATATCTTTATGTGAATTCTGTGTTTTAGACTAGCATTGTCATTATGCAGTAAAACTCATCATTTTCAGTAAGTTGTCACCTTAGTCCACATTAAGTTCTACTTTACTAAGTTTTTTTTTTTTTTTTTGAACAGTAGAATTCTACAAAATTTACTTTTTACTGTGTACCTGTACCTGAAATCCTTATCAATATAAACCATTTCAAATGACTTCAATCCATTTTGTAGTTTTGTATGAATTCCTGTTTTCTTCAAATAAATGTCTTTTACAAACAGAATTGCAAAAATGCAAAATGTTAGTAGCAATTTACCTTAAAAATGAATTTTTAACTATTTTAGTAAAAATTAAAATTCAGTTAAATTATTCTTTCTGCATGACAATACAATAGATTTTTAGTTTTTGAAACTCCTCAACTTTCCTCAACTTATATTGTGCTTTTTGTTGCCATGACAATATCAAACAAACTAGGAATACTATATTATATCCATCAGGCTGACCAAGATGATTTTACTAAGAAAAATAACAAATTTTAGATGGAGATTTGTGGACTGTTTAAAATTAATTTGTTTCTTGGTATGATAGCATTATGTTACATTATATTGGAGATATGGTACATGCATTGAGAAAACATTAAAGCACAAATTAATCAAAAAAGGTTTCATCAAGCTGTTAAACTTAGTTTTAAATAATGATTTTAATTTTATATGGGTTTTAGCTAAGTTTATAGAAAAACAAACTGAAAGAACCTTCCTTCCTTTTATCTAGCAAAAGCTATTACTATAATTATATTAACAGTTATAAATTAAATAGTATTTAGACTTTATTTGGTGAATACTTTAAAATTGTAACTATTCTTGTTAATTAAACATTACAGTTATTAATTTTATTTGTATCTCTAATAGCATATTTATTCATTTTAATAGAAAAAATATTTTTATAAATAATTTAATTTAAGTTAAATTTTTTTTAAAATTATTCTTTTAGAACATGTAATACTTAAAATTTAAATATTGATTTTTATTTTGAAATGTTTTTATATTACATTTAATCAGCTAAAAGAAATTGAAAAAGTCTAAATAAACAGAAAAGATGAATTATTATTATTTTTTATTAAAGTTATATTAATTAGTAATTAGTAAAATTGGATTATCATATATGGATTAAAAGAGTTTAGAAAAAAGCAAGTGTTAAATTTGACAGCATAGTTCCATAATGATTCAAATCCACATATTCAAAACAGATCTTTGCTTGTAATTAACAGCCTGAGTTGAAGTTTTTATATATTCTGTCAATGATTCTCTACTGGGACTGCCATAGTTAATTTTAGTAAAACATAAAAGTGGCTCATCACATGTATTTTGTGATATAAAAAAGATGTAGGCTAAATTTCTGGATCTTTACTAATTTATACCAGTTTAAAATACTGTATGTAAGTTAAAATATATTTGTTATATGTTTTGGAACAAAGTAATCAATTACTGATAACAATATATGTGTTTATAATAAGTGGATTCTACTGTGATATTTTTGTGGTATTATAATAAATGGTATTTTTCATCTGCATTGAAATATCTGACAGTGCAATTAATATTAATATAATGAAATTTAAATTTATTATCCATATTAAAGAAATTCAGTGTTAAATAATTAGATAGAAATAATAATACAAATTAAATATATTTTTATTTTACTAAATGAGAAAATTGAATATATTGAAAGTACTGGTATAACAAATAAATATTTTATATTTTTTGAATAGGTATATTGAAGGTTTACAAGCAGAAAATAAGCATATCAGTAATTGGGATGCCCAATTGAAAGCAACTAGAGAAAACACAACTCTGAGTGATGTCAGTCGTCTTCCCATTCACTGGTTAGCCAATGGAGCAGGAAATCATGGAAATGTTGTAAATGCACTGTGGGCATTAAGAGACTTTATGCTGAAAGATGCGTTAAATATTTCCAAAATTTTATAGTTGTTTAAATCATATCTGTTTATTTATATATCAAGCCATCCCTTTGTGACTAATATTTCCATTTCATATTGTTCTCAATATTTGATGGAAAATCAAAAACTTTGCTCTGAAAGAAGCAAATTATTTCACTTTTTAAAAAATCATCTGAAAAAAACTCATTTCATACTTGTATTTTAATGTCAGAATCTCAGTTCCTGTTTCTATACAAAGAATAATTATAAACTGTAGCAGTTGTGTCATATTTCATTTGTTTATCTCCATTTTATATGTACAAGACAAATAAATTGTTGATTTGTATAAATGTTTCAAAAATTTTTGTTTTATAGAGTAAAGATTTGATTATACAAAAATAATATAAACATATTTGTTAAAGATTGTTTGAAAGTTATTTAAGGAAAAAACTTTTTAATTAATAAATACCAAATTCTATTTTTTACATTTTTGAATATTATAATGGATGACAGAATTACTTATACAATAAACCAAGTATAATTTGATAGTCAGTTATATATCTAATATACTTGAGTATTTTTGAGTTAATATTAAATAATTAAAATTAAAGAATTTAGCCTAAATATATCACAGGAAATCTTCATTAATTCAAATATTTTCAAAAATTCAAGCTTGGATAGTTCAAAATTCTATTAGTTTGTAACTGTACTTTTGTCCCATCCAGAAATGTAGAGATTTACATGTAAAGGAATTTGATTAGTTTGAAATATGGCTACTTCGTAATTCAAAGGAAAATTCTGTCAGAACTGTGATAACCATATGTGAGATCGAGGTTGGTAGAACTTTGTCCACTATCCATGATGGCTATATTTGTACTATTAAAGGAGAGACTAGTAGATCATAAAATCTGTCTCCAGTCAGGTCCTGACATTAGCTAGGGTAATCAAAATTCCACATCCTATCTTGCAATTCCTTTAATCTAAATAGATCCAAGTGACTGATCTAATTCTTACTTCATTTGAGAGCTAGTTCGAGTGGTGGAGGGGTTGTGTTTGTACACTTGATGGAAGCTCAGACAAATCCCTTTTATAACTAAACTATTTATTTAATTTCTAGCTTAGAAGCTATATACACAGTGGATATATATTTTAAATGTGTATTCGAAACTAAGATATAACTTGACTATATCAAGGGGAACAATGGATTAACACTTTGCCCTGTCGCTAGAGAGAGAGAGAGCTTACAAAAGTTCATATTACCTGTTAGGATGAATAAAAGCAGCCTTGAGTAAGGATACTGTCCCCTTATATAGAATTATCCCAGCCAATCGGGTTTGTTTCCAATGCAGTCATATTCGGACCAGCTATCAGTTTAGCAGGAACTTCAACATCTGTTGAATCAAAGGAAATGCAAAAGATGTCGAAGTTGATAAAATTCTGTCTTTCTTGCTTTCCCATAGTGTTAAAATAAATTAACATTTCTATTAATTTTTGTATTAAATGTTATATTTATATTATTCCCAATATCCCAGGTTCAGGTTCTCACACATATGTTGACTCATTTATTTAGAATGAAGTACTAGATTGTTGGTTCCATATAATCTGAAATCAAAGACAGTAACATTTATATATATATATATATATATTTATTTATATTTATTTATTTATTTGGCTTACTGGATACAATTGTGATGCATGCAGTAACAAAGAATTTAACATAATATAATAGACATCAGTGAAATGAATTACAATATCTTATCAATACAATAGTTAACTGAAAAACACATTGTATTAATGAATGCAATTGTATACTTTAAAATTTAGAACTTAGAACATTTAAATATGGAACATTAATAAAATATAAATATCTAATTACTGAATCAAAAGGTAGAATGCCTTACCTTAAAAAATGAAAGACATTAAATTAGTATGAACCACAATTAACTAATATAAAATGAAATTAAATAAATTTAGATTATTTTCATTTGTCACTAAAGGTATAATTTTCCTTTTTTTTTTTTTTTATTTATTTGAAAATCTTGTGTCATTTCCATTACTTGCTTGCTTACTGCAAACTCATTTTCAAATTAGTTTACTGAAGGTGTTGATAATATCTTAATGAAATCCATTATCAAAGATAATTTTTTTAATGAAGTTTTGATATTAAGCAATGTTTAATGCTTACAGTCATGACATGATTGCAATGTCATAATAATTAGAGTAGTTCCAAACTTTCATTACATTAACGAAAATACAGGTTTCTTTCATATAACACAGTACTTCTACAACATGGTTTTACAATTGGGGATATCCCCTGTACAACCTGACTTCTGGTTTCACTCTAATATGGTTTTGGAAATTCTTCGTACAAAATTTCACAAACTAAGTTTTGTTATTTGATATTTTTTTTTATATTCAAGTAAGCACGCATCAACTCAAATTTATCCATGGATTTTAGAATATTGAAATTTTCAAATTATTTTGTGCTTTTCATTAGGTTTACTTTAATGAAAACTGATAGGACAAGGAAGAAACAAATTGTACTATTTTTCCTATCAACTGGGTGTTGTCATCATTGCTTTCAGACTTTAGCCCTTAAGACTGTTACTGTGTTTTCTTTTCATTGATTAATCTTTGTATTTAGTAAAGTTCATTTAAACATTTTTAAGTCAGTGTTGTTAAACTTTTTTTAAACTGTAGGTAAGCAATCATTTGTAAAATGACGAACAAAATATGGCAGTATCTTGGTATTCGAACACAAATTCTGGAAAAAAGTCAACTGAACAAATGTGACCCACTAGAACAAATTTTTGATTAATAGCATATTTTTATTTTATTGTCCATAAAAATATTTTATGATAAAAATAAAAAATATGAAACTGTGCTGCTACTTCTGATCAAGATCAACAATAAAGCTGAGATGATGATGATGATATTTGTAAAAAGAAAATGCCATGGTTTAACTAAAATGAATATTAACACACAATACAGTACTTTTAATTGTGATTGTTAATTAATTATTGATTGGAAATAAATTATCAATTGCTTTAATAAACATATTTCTCTTTAGTAATGAAAAAGAATAGTATACTTTTGCTAACTTCTTCAATATAATCTTGAAAATAATAACAAAGGACTAATGTTTTGCATTAGTCCTTTGTTTCATATAGCATGGATTTGCATAACATGACACTATCTTAGAACATAACTACTGTGTTATAGAAGGGATACCCATACTTAATATTTAATACAGTCACTCCTCAATGAGAACTTGGACTTATGGCCAGCTTTCCAGTGCAGGGAATCCCCTTTCTCAATCTTTCTCCTCCTTTCTTAGTCTTAGTCTGATTCCCAATCAGTTAGTATCCACTACAAGAAGCATTTTCACTCTCTAAGACTACATTTCATTTATAAATTTGTACTTTATTGTACACACTTAGTACATGATGCAGATGAAAGGGAAGAGCATAATTTCACCTGAAGAAAGAAGACTATCAATCTTGAGATGAAAATGACTATTATAAATGACTGTGAAGCTGGTAAGAAACCTAAAGCCCATAACATGTGACTTTGAGCTGGCACATTTGACCATTATCAATGATCTTGATAGATGAAGATAGTGTGAAATGGGCAGTGAAAATATCAATATTAAAGATATAATAACTAGACAGCAAAGGCCTCATTTATGAAATTGAGAAATTACTGGCGATCTGGTTTGACGACTAGATACAAAAACAAATGCTGATGAAGCTTTTAATAATTCAAGCCAAGGCATGTAGTATCTTTCAGATTTTGAAGGCACACAAAGATTAATAATTGACAGAAACATTTACAGCAAGCCATGGATGGTTTAAACACTTTCATTGGTGATTCAAAACCTGCATAATTGGAGAATCAGAAATAAGCAGCAAGTGCATATGTAGAAGTAGTAGAAGAATTTGTTGATCACTTTGATTAAATTATAAAGAAAGATTGTTACTGCCAAACAAATCTTGAATGTGAGTGAAACCAGACTTTTTTGAAAAGAAATGTCACACAAAGAAGCTAAAACAATGCCCGGTTTCAAGGTTTAAGTGCTCACTTGTTTTTTATGAATAAACTTAAATTTTTTTGGCTCATTATTATTATAATTTTTTCTGACTATTTTTATATTCTGTAATATTTAAGAGATTGCAAATAAAAATGACTAAGCTTCTCGTTTATCAACCAATTTGCTTAACAATATAGTCTGAGAAACAGAACTTGGTCATTAAGTGAGGAGTGCCTGTATTAAAATAAAATACTATGTTAAATTGAAATACTATTATACAGTATAAAATGAAATTTTGTCATATTTTCAAATTATGTTAACCATGCAATTTGAGTTCTGTGTAAATCGAAGGTAAGGTATGTATGATGGTAGAATTGGCTATAATTTGAATATATTTCTCAACAGTTATTCCTTTATCATTTATGCTTTGAAAATTTAAATGTAAGTGATAAATAAATCATTTTCCATCATTTGAATTGGATTTTATAAGTCAGTTTTAAGTTCAAAATTTCAATCATATTTTATAAATTAATATCTGATCTTTCTAAAAGAAAACATATAAAAGTTTTGTTTCTTTTATAATATTCTAAAATTATCTGAATTTTAAAATACTACAAAAGAAAACAAAACAACTTTTTAATGATAATTTAAAACTATCATTTACTTTTTGTGAATTTAAAGTTCATTTTTTAAAAGTATTAATACCTTGCACATCTATTTACACAATTTAAATTTAAAGTTCTAGCCTGTTCCAGTAACAATTTTTTTTATTTATCAAATGTTTTTGGCTATCTTAATAGTCATCCTCAGGATTGAACCTATGTGTAATAGAATTCTTTTAAATTTAAATTTTAATGTTCTTAACTGTGTTCTAAATATGAATTGATGACAAATAACTAAAACAACATAAAATAAAATAAATAAAATATTTTAAAAAAATAATAATAATAAAGAAACCATAAAATACAATGATTATAAACCACCCCAAAATCTGTTGAATATATAAAATAATAGTGTGTAGTTTTGACCTCATCTTGGTTTATAACATACTTCCATGCTATGGATAAGCAAGTGGTATCCTTATGATTAATACATGAATTCTTAGTACTACATTTGTACTGTAGTTATTTTTACTAGAGTTTATCCTGTGTGTTGGTCCTTGATGGTTTTTAGGAGTTTTGCTTCCATGAAGTATGATTCATTCTCAGGAACTTCTGCCATAGTAGCCAGTGTTGTGGTACTTTTCCCTTTATGTACATCATATTGATGTTCCTTGAGCCTCGTAGGAAGGTTTCAGGATGTGTACCCTATATATTTGTTGATTTTGTTTTCTAGACCTAGCGTAAAGGGTATTTCATACACTCCTGGGTAGTGGTAGGATCGATTGGGCTTTGTCATTACGCAATAAGCCATAAATTGTATTGTTGTGCTTATGCGGTATGTTAGTTGATTGTTGTCCCCATGTAATAGCCTTTCTGAAGATATTACCTTGCAACTTGTATGTTACCAGTGAAGTCATGGATGGAGGGAGTTTATCATTTTTGGGGTCTTCTGTGGTTGTGTGTATTAACTAAGGCATTATTTACACAATGCTGATTAAGAATCCAGAAAATGGTTTTAGAATGACACCTTTTAACTTGGTTATTGAATTTTATCTTGAGGAAACTGTGTTTTACGTTTTCTTTCTTGCATAGACACAATGCAGTGACAGGTGTGTGAGATCTGTATACGGAAACAACTCTAGTCACTATGCAAGGGAACTCCCAGATAACATGTTGGTAGATGAATTTCAGATTCATGCTGTTGGACTACTCGTATTCTGTCTAAACTTTTTCGAGCAAGGTTTGGTCCATTTTTTAATAGTATACAAGCTCTTAACACCAACACTCAGGAGGTAACAACCCCCAACAAATGCTGTGCTGTTTGTACACATGTATTTGTAACACGTACAGACAATTTTAAGTTGGCTGAAGAGGGGCATCGGCCCGAAACGCACAATGTAAAAAGCGTTCCAACTGAATAAAGGATGAAAATTTGCCCAGTGTTTTAAATCAACTGTCACTGCATTGTGTCTACGCAAGAAAGAAAAAAAAATTGGTTATTGAACTTTTATGTTATCTGTGCTTGTTATGAAATTATAGCATAAACAATCTTGGTTTTCAACATCTACAAAAAGGTTCATCTGGTTCTCCATGCAAGACTTTTTATGAAACTGTATTAACAAAATGAATATATCTTTAGTATTTTTGATTTCCAGCTAATTTTTTTACAAAATAAATTACTATGTTAGGCTATTTTTGTGAAGTTTATGACTACAGTGACCAAACATCCTCTTTCTCCTGAATATGTCCTACACTTTAGTTTTTGTCTAGTGTCCAGAAGTAAATTTCAAGTACTGTAATTGCAAAAGCCCTACGTTTCAAGAATTTTGAAACTTTTTGGAGATAAATATTTAAATAATTAAAGTTTACAATAAATTCATTGATTTATGCTGTAAATTACATCAGTATTTGCTGGAAACCTAGTTTTATATACCAAGAAAAAAAATATCTTTCATTTTCTCGTAATATCCTAAATTTCGGAGCAATGTTCTTTTTACTCATGGCTATCTGGTCATCCTACTTATGGCATAAAATTTTAATTTGGAATTTTTTTAGCTATAAAACTACTTAACCTGTTCTTACATTCAGTGGTATCATTTTGGACTTCACCTTCAGTTTGAGATCTAATGAGAAATATGGCTCTAAAGGATTTATTATTCATTTTAAGAAAAATAATTATTAAAGTTTTAAATACTTAAATGTGATACTTTCTGTAATAATATAATGATTATTAAAGATTAAAAAAATATAAAAAATTAATGTGTAGAGACCATTCTAATTTATAGTATTTTAAGAAAAGATTTCCACCTGATATTAGGATTATCTTACATGAAGAACAAAAGGAAATTATCTTTCAAAGATAAAACTGAGTAGATTAAAAATTATTCAAATAAATAAATATATATATATGTTATGGACAAAAGTGATTAATACGGGCATTATGAATAATGACCAACAAAATCGGGCATTGTAATAAATTTCAACAATTTATCAAATTGACCGGTCATTATGAATACTGCTGCCACCTAGTCGGGCAAAGTGATGATAACACGTTGAGGAGTGATCATCCGACATACGCTAGCCAATCAGAACTTACATCTTAGTTGCGCATGCGTATTGCATTTAGTACCGAATTTTAAATTTACGTAACCAGTAGTTAATCTTTTTTCTTTGACAAAAGTAACGATTATGGAGGAATCATTAAGTGACACGAACAACCAATTAAACGAGTTAATAGCAGAAAAAGGTGAAAACAATTAAATTTTTACAAAATCAGCATATTTGTTAATGATAGAAAAGGTGAGAGTCAAAAATGGAAGTTACTTCTAACTTACTGGAAGAATATCAGTTAATAGTACTTTGAAATAATTCACAAAAAATAAATATTTCTAAATGAAATAAGTGGAGTTTTTTTTAAGCAAATTTAAAATTTGGTACTAAACACGATACACACACGCAACCGAGTGCCGATTGGCTAGCATATGTCAGATGATCACTCCTCAACGTATTATTATCACTTTGCCCGACTAGGTAGTAACAGTATTCATAATGACCGGTCAATTTGGTAAATGAATGAATATTTATCACACTGCCCGCACTTTTTGGTCATTATTCATAATGCCCGATTAATCACTTTGTCCATAACATATATATATATTTATGTGTTGTTTTATTTAAAAATAGATGATTTTTATACTAAATAATAATCTAACATGCCACATAGTTATGAAATTTTTAAACACAGAGACATTCATGAAACAGAACATAACTACAGTACAGTAAACTTTTCTGTAGCTATGCCTTGGTTGCACTGTGTACTGATATTAATGGAGTAGTCTACACACCACCAAAGTAATAATAATAATAAATAGATTTTAATTTCATATTTATAAAATTGTAAAAGATTTTCTACAAATATTTTCTGAAAATGTTTAAAGTTTATAACTTTGAATATATTAAGGTCATTTATTTGAGAGCCTTGGTATGTACCCTATTATTTTTATGTTCCAAAAATAGCTATGTAAAAATTGATACTGTCCATATGAAAAAGTAGAAGATTGATTCCGGATCTTAAAAACAGTAAAAATAATTTCAATCCAAAGGAGGAATAATTAACTTATCAGCTAAATTTATATAATTCACACACACTTTTTTCTTTGACTTTTTTAATTAAATACCAGAATACTTCTAGCTATTAACACCAAATGGCGCACACAAACTATTCAATGCTGAAAAAAATTGGAAGAAATGCAATCATACAAACAAATTGTAAAACTTTGAATTAAATTTTTTCTGACTGCTTCATTCAGATACAGTTGAAATGAAAGACTGATTGTTGCTACACATTTTTTTAAAAATCCTAAAAATACAGCAAAATCTTAAAATTTATTTGAGCTTGTATAGAAACCCTAAATGTAAATTCTAAATATATTTCTATTTTTAAAACGATAAATGTATTGTGACCTGTTAGATCAAAACAAAGCATGTAAAAAACATAATTGGGTGCATTTGAATCTTTACAATTACAGTATTACTATTTTTTATTTTCAACTGTAGTATTTTATCTTTGACATTAAGTTTAAGTCTAGTCCAGAGTCTAGTTTAAGTCTGGTGTTTTCATGAACAATTATATATGCAATAAGCTTTTGCATCCTTTGTTAATAGTGGCCAATGTTATCACATATCAGATATAATAAAGGAATTGAACCTGACCATATGATGAAGGTTTGTACAATAAATCAGATCAAATGTAAGTCAGTATGCAAAATGGGAAGTGTACCTATCATCAGAAGGAACAATTCATGAAGCACTCAGGCTTTCTCTTGAATGGCTTCATTTTATTGCATAAAAGGTAAGTTGATTGATATATATACTGTATATACATTATTCTTGGAAATTCTGGTTGCTTTATGAAAATTATGTTACTTATAATGATAAAATTTTATGTCAAGTTCCCTTCCGTTTATTTAATCACAGAATATGGCGCACACAATGTTTAATACTAAAATTATTTTAGTTTTACTTATATGACTGTATATTTTTATTTTTGACAAGTGTGTTTTATACTCATAGTTGTAGTTCAGTAACTGTGCTTATCATTAAAGTATCTATAATAAGTTTTAACATTTGGTATTAATACAAAACTTTATCATTATTTAAGTAATATATATTAATGATAAGTGCGATTAATTTGTTTACCAGCAAAATCAAATTGATTACAAATTTTTAAGCATGTGATTTTTTTTTTTTTTTCAATTGATTAAAGCTATATGAAACTGTTTCAGTTATCACATACATTTCATACAAAGTGAACAATATAAAAATATGTGTATTTTAAATATTACCATAGTTTTATAGTGCGAAGAAACTTGCTTATACAGTAATTTATTTATTTTTTTAAAGGCATGAATAGAAAATCGCGGAAAAAATTCAAATGTAAAAATAGGCGAAGAATATATTTGTCTGAAATGATATATGCTAATTTATTATTAATATATAATGGTTTATAAATGGATAACAAGTAAGACCGAACTTAGCATAGTTTACGTGTTACGTTGGGTCTTGTTTGCTATCCAAAAAAATCAGATAGAACTAACATTTTGGCAAGTGCCCCTGAAATAAATGCAGTGTCATAGGATATTTTATTTAATATTTTTAAGTATTCTTAAATGTTTACTTTAGACCTATATAAATTTATTTTTATTTTTATGTAGATAGTGGCCAACAAGTAAATCCTTGCTACTAGTCCAGGAAAATTTCCACTTGTAAACATTGTGTAACTAGTAACAGATATATGAAATAATCATTTGTTTAGATTTACCAACAAATGCTTTAAGAATGATGGTACACATCCTGAATAATCGATGCACCAGTCTTTACAAATACTATTCTAATGATACGCCACTTGGTTTAAATTCGTGGAATTTGTTATTGTCTATTTAGTAATTAAATCTACAGTATTTTAAATATCGATATGATTTAAACATAAGTTGGTATCGTAAACAAATACTGTATATAACTTTTACAATAATAAAGTGATATGTATATAACGTGCTTGAAATCAATGTTTTCGTTAGTCTACTTGTCTAACCAGATAGGAACAGCCAGAAGGAGAAGGCCAATACATCTAGATCAACCCATCCGTGGAAATCATCTCGGACAGACTACCATGGCAGATGATAATGCAATACGTCTGACATAATTTTTGTCTGTTTTATGTACAGCTTTAATTGTTAAGGATGCCATTGTTTGGGAACGTGGCTGGATAGCAAAAATTTGGAAAACAGTTTTGATAAGACAACAGTTGCAATGGGTTTTAATTTTTTATAGAAAGTTGCAGGGATTTTATCTGGAGTAAAATTAGAAAGTTTCAAAGTGTCTATTGCTTCTTTAATTTCAGAAAGAGAAAAATAATGACGGTAGGTAAAGGTATGTAAGGAGAGTGGAATGAAGTTTGATTATCATCGTTCATTTTTTTCTAGTTCATGTAAACTGTTGTATAATATATCGTATGATTTTTGTGTCAACAAAATTTCAGTGTTCCTGACAATATATTTTAATCATTGCAATATTTTTTATTTACTTCTAAAATCGAAATCGATAATACATTTTTAATCTTAGAAATGCACATGATTCTTACGATAATAGAGAATTACAATGCATTTTATTATCAGAATCTTTACAAAGATATTACCCGACATTTTTTTTCATTGTACAGAGCTATACACATAAAAAATGTTAAAATTCTTATACAAATTATAGTTTTATCATTTGTAATTTAAAATGTTAATAAAAATATTTCAAAACCTTCACATATTCTTTGTACTTGATTTTAGCTTAATCGTATCACACAGGATTAATTTACATCGAATCAATAATTAACGATTTTTATTAACTTCAAACTCGAAACGGATCTTCAACAAATAATCGAACACTACTTTAATGAAAGGTTTTTTAGGAGCTGGCGGAGTTGTTGTTGTAGGTTCAATTGTTGTTGTAGGTTCAATTGTTGTTGTAGGTTCAGGTGTCGTCGATGGTGTTGTTGGTGCCTTCGATGTTGTTGTCTGGTGTCATCGATGATGGTGTTGTTGTATAGATGATAATGTTGTATGTCTTGCTTCTTTTTTTAGAGTTTTAGGAGGACTAGAACTTAAAACAGCAAGATCCTCATTTGAAACAGCCATGGGTGAACCGGTAGCATATTCGAAAGTTCCACTTTTCAGAAAAAATTTCCAAAAATTACGTGCGGATTCAATAGCTTTACGTTTCAGTAGTTGATCTTTTATTGAAGCACATTCTATTGTTGCAACTACATAAAATATAACGAAATATATATATAATGAGCACCCCTGTAAAGATTGTCATTGCCAATTAATAAACCCCAAAATATTTGAGTTTAGTACATACCTAATATAATTAGAAGAATAAACGACTTCATTTTGTAGACGAAAGAAAAGGCTCTTTTAACATCGAACTTCTCTCAGCTGAATGGATTGCTTATAAGTGACAGTCGTTGATTTATATACTAGAGGAATTTGAACTGTAGATAGATGATGCGATAAATGAGTATTTATGTAGAAGAATAGAAAAAAAATTATTTATCTAATAATAGATAATAGAAACTCATTAAACTGTTTTATTTTTTCCTTTTTTGAATTGGATTCACTCGTGGGGATATTTTAAAATGAAACTTTGTATTCGTCTCTATCAACAATTCTTCATATTTGAATTATTTTTTTCTAATATTTTGTGTTGCTTTGTTGTTGTTATTTGAAAAGTAGTTTTTGTTAAGCATCATAAAAATGATATTGCTGAAGTATGTGATATGCAAGAAATTCATTATTTAAAATAAAGTGTAGGTTGTATTTAAGTGCGAATTGCCTTCTCTTTTGCAATATGTCATGTGAACAATAGTTATTTATCTAGAATCAGATTACATCAATATTTATATCTGTATCCGAAATCTTTCTCATGAAAAACTCTGCTAGAGCAGGACTTCTTAAACTTCTATTTTCCACCCCTTTTTGCTCGCGAACATTTTACGAGACCTTGGGTATATATATATATATATACGCAGTACATAGGCACAAAATAAATTAACTGGTAATAAATCAAAGAAATTTAATTCCAAACCATTCTTTGTTATACTGATAATTTTACCACTTATTACCATTTATTAAGACAAAGGCAAATTTACATACTAATGAGAGGATGTGCTTGTTTATATTTGCATAGAGTTAAATCTTGGCTGCATATTTGATACTGCAGGACATCTTCAACGTTTTTCAGAGACGATCGATATTTTAATTTTGTAATAGTCGATGGTGAAAACGAAAAAGAATATAACAAATATATCAAGAAGCATAATGAATAGATTGTATAATAATGGAAATTTAAATCTTCTAGTTTTCCTTTGTATGGTTTCTTTTGAATAATTTTTACCTTTCCGATTGTTATATATAACAGACGGAAAGTATGGCAATCGGTCAAAAAATGACCCCACAAAACTTTTACATTTTTGGAATCGGAAACCTTGAGACATCGGGAAATGCAAAAGTAAAAAAAAAAAACTGAGTTTTTTCCATATGTATGGATGTCAGTGAGTGGGAGCACGATTTTGTTCACCCAATTTGGAGCTTAATAACTCTTGTGCTTTTTGTCGAAAATTTCTAAAATTTTGCAAAGGTTTGTGTATTAAGGAGATTGATACTTTTAAATTTTGGTGGGTAAATGTTGAGAAGATGGAGAGATAGAGGGGGCCATGTGTCATATCTCTTATGGAGTCGAACGCAATAATTTTATTCGTTATTGGTTTTTACAATTTTTTACAAAACTCATTCCCACCCACAAATTTAAGCTTTTTGCCATTTAATTATATTAATCATTTTTAAATAAAATATAACGGATGGTATCATATGCAGTTTTAAATGTCGCCAGGGAAAGTTACGTAACTCGTTGCTAGATTTGTTTTTAAATCTTGAGATTGTCGAGAATCCAAAAGTTTAGAAAAAACACACTCCCTAGTCATAATATACAACCCAAAAATGTACGAATTTTATACTTAGCCTACATGCTGAGTAATGCAACAAGAAAATTTGTATTTTCGATAATTAAACTATTATGTTTCTGTAAGAGCACAAAACTTTGCTGGTCCTTTCGATGCTTGTTTAGTTATGGCAACGCAAACACTTGGGCGATCTGCCTAGGGGGATGCCTTCCGGGAGGTCTTTTAAGGGTAACTGGCCCCTATTTAGGCGTTACAGAGTGGAGAAAACCCGGAAAACTTCATGTGACCTGCCCGTCCTGGCGAGGCGCAATACCACGATAGAACTCCCAATGTTCAGGGAACAGAACCACTTGGCCACTAGTGGGCCGCCATATTTAGAGCAGATCGCTACTCTTTTCGGTCAGTACAGAAAGAAGAGAGTGCAGTTTAGTTACTCTCAGCGACTGGAATAAAGAGTAGAGTCTAGTGTTTATTCCAGTCGCTGCTCTACTCTGACCAATAAAACAGGAAGAAGCATGCGGAACATTTTCGACTACGCTAGAGAAGCCAGCTGAATTCAGCATAAAAAGCACCGTGCAAGCAAACTTAGAATTTTTAGTGTTGATTGTTAATCCATGTTTGCGAAGACAATGCATTAAAACATAAAAGTGTTGTGCTATCTCAAAAAGGCGGAGAATTTCTAGCTTAGACTGACGGGCTGAAGACCGCTTCCAAAGGAAGAGAATTGGCAACTATAAAATTAGGTTTTATTTATGAATTGTTTATTATTTGTTTTAATTTACAATATTTGATATTAAATATAGTCTATATAATTTTGAGACGGTTTCTTATGCAGAGATTTTAGTTTTTCTCTTAAATTATCAAAACTTAATAAACTCTTACTGGTTTTTTAAAAGTCTTTTCGGTCTGTGGGCACTAAGAGTGACTATAGTAAGTCCATTATGGATCCGGCCAGGTCCACAGTTGGGCAACCGGGTAGTAAGAGACGGGGCCCAATATATCCGGATTGACCCCCTACAAAAAGTTTCTGGGGTGTTTTTGATTTGATCGGATATATCCCGGGCTTCCAGGGCGATGGGTTGACATCTTAATTTTCTTATTCCAAAGAACTTATCAAACCACAGTTATTTAATTTGAAAGTTGGCTGAAATTTCTTTATTAAATTAATATGGGCATTTTGGGTTCATCAATACCCTTCATCAATTTGGTTTTTGTTTTTCTGTTTTAAAAGATGTTTTGAATGTGATTTTAACTTTTCCTTATGCTATGTTAGATGATAAATTTAACATGTTTTTAATATTTTAATTTGTTTCTGTAGTCTACTTTCTGTACTGTGGAATGTAGGTATTCGTTAACTATTGTTATTATTAGTGTACAGTACGTATTGGCTTAATAAAGAAATCTATTAGTCAACTTTCAAATTAATTAAATAATTGTAGTTTGATAAATCCTTTGAAATAGCAAATTAATAACTATTAAGAATGTTACATAAAAAAATTAATTTTTTATAGTCCATCTTGGCAAGATCACTTAAAATTATTACAAAAGTAGCTTCTAGCCCTTAGTATAATTATAGTAATGAAATTGTCAACAACCGTGAAGGCAGATAATAGTGAGGGCTAATCAGACCAATGATGGGCACAAACGCTCAGGGATCAAGTGAAAACAATTTAATAAATACAAAAGAAAATAAAATTACTTAAATAAATACCATACTTATGTAGTAATTTTATTTTCTTTTGTGTTTATTAAATTGTTTTCACTTGATCCCTGAGCGTTTGTGCCCATCATTGGTCTGATTAGCCCTCACTATTATCTGCCTTCACGGTTGTTGATAATTTAATTAATACAAGATCACTTGTTGCATAATTCGTTGCAATCTGCTTTGCGGATAAAATGAGTGTTCTCCACATAGTAAATTACAGTGTATGCATGTATTTTGAGTCTTGCGATCCTTATTTCCGATCAGTTTACAGGCCCGTAAATTGGCCGAAAACATTTATTGTGATTAAAGTTATTACTGGTAAAGCATGAATGGTGTGTTTTTTTATTTTATTGTCAAAGCTCTTGTTATTAAAAAGGAATTTTTTTGTGTTGGCTAATTTTGCGCTATTTTTTAGAAAATTTTTGGCTACAAACACAAAACATCTGGCAACGCTGGTTAGAAGCGACTTCTGACGGGAATTCGGCATAGGTGACGTCCATTTTTGTCGATGTGCGGAAAGTAGAAGTTATCGTGAAATATAACAAAGCAAAATGAAGGTTTGTACCGATTTGTTTTTTAGAATTATACCCTGTATGAACGTATATAATCTATATTCTAACATCTTATTAAAATATGGTGAATAATTAACTATTTTAGAGTTAGATGTAAATGGATTGAATCGTGAATACGGGATGTTTCAGAATTCGACGCTATTTCTTCTCGATTTATTTGCACAGATTTGATATCGATTTAAAAAAAAATAAATTAGTTAATAATGATAACAATACAACACGTATTTTATCTTAAATGAAAAAATTAAACACAGGTTAAATAGAGAAGATAACACGTGTCTCTCCGATTGAATCTCCCCAATGCGAATCCGAAAGATGAATTTAGCGTGATTATTATTTCGGACATAGTTCATTGAATTTCGTAAAATTTGTATGCACATTAAATGAAGAACTTCGTTCTTTTATTTTGTAGTAATTGGTGCAAATTTCCTAGGCTTGTTCGTTTCGTCGAGAAAGTATACACTTTTACTTTTACACACATTGGGACTTTGTTTGTTCTTTGGATCAAACAAACAAGGCCCTAATATGTGTAAATTGGAAGTCACATGTATGCTCCCTTCCATTTCCTACACGTCTTGAATTTTTTTTTCTTTTTTTGTCATGTTTGAAACAGCTTTCAAGTTGATAGCTGGAAATCATTAAACCATTTTCTGGTGGCTTTGTTTAGTTCATGTTTTGTTGCAAAAAAGAGTTGTATTTTCTGATAACCCTCCAGGTTGTTAACAATGGGCACGTTCAAAATCTCAGTTAACTTCCAGTTGCATGCACCACCTCACTCTCCACTTACACCACCGACCCCAAAATCGTGGCAGACTTCACACAAGTGCAATTAATTGTTACCACACCAGACATTGACCACCTAAAATGGTTAGAGGAAATTGAAATTTTTAAAGCTTATTGCACATCCACATGCATTAATATGAGGGACGAAATTAGCCTTTCCATGGCATGGCAAGCATTACTACATATGGAGAGATAGCATTATAATATCAATTTTGGTAAAGAAAAATGCTTGACAATGTGTGTGTATTTTATTAATCATTTATTTTTCAATCTCGTATTTTATGTATGTTGACCTAACTCTCGTTACCGTTTGGAGGTTGATGGTCAAATTCAAATACTTTTCAACACATCATGTGACCGAATATGCAAACGAACTGGACATTCGAAAACTAACATCATTCAGGTTATTTCAAATTTTCTTATTCCAATTTTGATCCAGCTAGTTTTACCTCAAGAAGAACCCAGAAGGGGTTAAGAAAACGTTTGTTTTGGAAGAATAAACTTCATATGCACCGGTTACAGGTTCAAGTAGGTAGAATTTGTGTTATACAACCCGGTGTGCGGTTTCTGATTTATATTATTGAAATATTCATTTTTCATTAAGCTATTTTTCATTTCCATTAAATAAGTTCAAAAAGAAATTTAACGTAATGTGGAAGTCCACATCACCATTTTTCTTGTTTTTCTCTCTCGAAATTCCTGACAGTCAGCATTTGTGTTCTCTAGAAAACGCCAGTAGTTACATCACTTCCTTTAGCATCTCACTGGATTAATGCTGAGATTTTGAATACGCCCAATGGCCCAAAATGCAGATAATTAATAATAATGTGAATTTTAATATTACACACATTGTAACACTTTTGATGTAGGGACTATAATTGGTTATATACTAGAGCATCGATTATCCGACCCCCGGTCAACTGTCACATCGGTTAACTGACTGCGTTCTAGTCGGCAAATTCAAATGTCCACTAGTGATGTGGTGCTACAATATTTGGGTATGTCTTGGCTACTTTAATATTATTTTTGTTAAATTTTGCGTGTTTTAGCTGGCAACATGGCTCGACCATGAAAGAGAGGCCAGTATTTAAACGAAGCTTAATTTTAACAAGAAGAAAGAAAGTTTAACGATGCTATCCAATTGCTTTTTTTAAAACCTGTGCGAGATTTAGCGGCAAAAAAACGAATCTCAGCTGTGAAGCAAAAGAAAATTTTGGACTTCTTTTTCTAATGTATAGGCCTACTTTATGTAAAATATGTAACCCCAATATATATATATATTATATTTTGTTTTTATACTGTAATTTTCAATATACAGTACAGTACTGTATTTATTTCGTGCAAAATAAAGAAATAATTTTTAACGAAAAAGTTATTATTTTTAACGACAATTATTATTTTAAAAAAATTTTGTTAGGCTTAACATCGATAAAAATTCAACGCAAAGTAGGTTAATAGCGATATACTAATATACTATACTAATAATGTATTTTTTTCATACTTTTTCAGTTATCCAACCAACCCCAGTCCCCAATTGAGTCGGATAATCGATGCTCTCCTGTACATGCATAATTTCTCAAACAAACCAAATAACTTGCTGACAAAAAGAATCATGATTTAACAAATACATTGAAGAAACTAAAATGTCTTTACTTTTTGTCATGTCCAATCACCAGGAACAGTCTAAGTCTACCATTGCAGAGATAACCTTTTATTATTATGCCTCTGCAAAAATATGCAAAACAGTTTAAAAAGTTCAGTGGTGACAAGGCAATAACTAAAAGGGTTATCTTTACAATGGAAGACTGTTCTTTGTGATTGGACATGACAAAAAGTGAAGGCATTTTATGTATTTACTAAATATTGTCAGTCATTTTTCATTGAAACTATCACTTTGTGTAAATTTGGATGCTTCATTAAATCAATAGTAAACAATGAATGTGAATAAATGACACAAATAGAGATATTTTTATCTTTTTAGGGCTTTTCGTGTCTAGCACTCAAGCATCTCGTGTTTAATATTTTATAGCAAACATGCTGAGTTATTAATAAAATAATACCTTTATTTCAGTTTTCTTATTGTAACTTTTGATGTATTATTATATTTGTAATTTTTAATTAATATTTTCTTATTAGTTAAATATATCTTATCCGGCAACTGGCTGTCAAAAATTAATTGAGTTTGATGATGAACGCAAAGTGCGCATATTTTATGAAAAAAGAATGGGACAAGAAGTTGAAGCAGATGCACTTGGAGATGAATGGAAGGTAAAGTTTTTGATAATTATATTGTAACTGAGAATTTTATTCAACTCAAAAAAAATATTTTTGCATCAAATATTAATAGTAATATATTGAATACATTGCTGGTTCGGATTAATAGAATCAGTATTAAAGCATTATTAGACAAAAAGTATTTATAAATATTTAAAAAAGGTAACTGAAATCCGTGTAAAATCAGAAAATTCTTTCAAAACTGAACATAAATGCAAGTAATTATAGAATACAGTGATACCTTGGTTTTCATTGATAATCTGTCCAAAAACAATCGGCAAAATCCAAAACCGATAAAGCCTGAGGCAATTATTTCCATATGAATCAATGTAAATCCAATTAATTCGTTCTAGATACTCCAAAATGCATACCAAAAACATATTTTATAGAGAATTAATATAGCTTTAAACATTAAAAGCAATAAGAAATTAGTCTTTTATATTACTTAGCATTAAGATGAAAGCAATGGAATTGTTCAGCTAGACACTCGGGGTAATGTCTTGTCTTGTAGAAGCTAGTTGGACATGAGCTTCTAGCCTATATCACCCTGTGGTAAAGTGTGACGTAATTGTCATGTGATAGTAGTTGTATGCGTTTATGGTGGTAGTATCGAGGGGAATAATGCCATTCAGGAAATCTGTTTAAGGGTAACTGGTCCCTATTCGGGCGTTAGACGAGAAAATCCAGAAAACTTCATGCGGCCACCCCACACTGGCGAACCCACAATCGAACTGCCAGTGTTCGGGGAACAGAACTGTTGGCCAATGGTGGGCCGTCATGGGGTAATGTTCACACAAAAAGAAATAACGCCACACTGTGCCAGAAAACGCATGGGTCACCCTTTGTTTCTGCAAAATTAGCAGCGAGGTCACTTGATCACACCAACGAAATCCAAGACAATCGACAAAAACTGAGGTATTACTGTATTCAGTCACCTGCTAGTTGCTTCAACCTTTCACTTTGGCTTTCATCAGTTGTTCCTAGTCACTAAATATCAGGCATAACAATGTTTTCCTAATCTCCTCCATTTGTTTTTGTTCCAAAACACTTCTATGCTCCTTTGATATAGGGAAAATATTAGAAGCTGCAGAGATATAAGCATTGGGGTTCTTTATCTCTTAATGCTTACATTAGGTCTCTAACCTTGTTGTAATTACTCTAGTATCCCATTTCATGCAATCTACTTGCTGCGCTAAGTATCGACGAGGTTGTAAACAGACTAAGCGATATGTTGTCGGTTCTAAAGTACGATTTGTTAATTCTTTAAACGAAAATCCAATAATTATTTTTAAGACTGGGTAATGGCTGATGGAGGTTTTTAACATTCAGGAATAACTAATTACTAAAGAAGTTGTGGTAAATATACCCACTTTTATGAGAGGAAAAGCACAGCTGAGCAGCAGTTTGTCATCTCGAGACAGAAAAACATCTAGTAAAAGAATACATATTGAACGTATTATAGGAATGGCTCATACTCACGTACTGTACATATAAAATTTTGAGGCAACACATGCATCCGGCAGTAACGAAACTTGGCAGTGAAATTATATTTATATGTTTTATGTTATGCAATTTTAGACCATGCATTGTTGGCAGAGATTCTTAATTTGTTTCACTGTTAGTCTAGCTCTCTATTAATACCGTATATAATTTTTTTCCATTCTAGACCCTAGCCTAATTTAAGTTTTCCATCTATAGTATTTTTAAATTTTTGTCTGTTTATAAATTCTAAGATTAAGAATGTATACTATCATACACAGTAAGCTCTTCATTGTGGAACTTCAATTCAAAGTAATATAGTGGTTTTAAAATTTGTACTATAGTTGAATAAATATTTGTAAGCTAATAAAAGAATTTTAATCTTTAAAACAAAATCTCTTTTTATTATTTAAAAAAATTCACACTATACACCATCTAGAAAAATTTTACATAAACTCAAATTGTAAAATAACAATTAGCTCAATTATTTTATAAACTTAATGTTTATAAAACATTTTTTTTTAAAAAAAGAACTGGCTTAATATGCTCATGGAAAAACATAATTAGTGTTTCAATCATGTCTGCAATGAATTTATTATCTCTTGGAATGATACAAACTTTGAAGTCACTTTTTGTGTAAATAAACAGATGAGCAACTTGTCTATTTGTCACTGCTAATTGTCCTTGGATTTGATGAAAATAATCATGATTCCGTTTTAAAGTAATTTTGTCATCAGTACATTCCAAATATGGTATCTTTAGCACATTCACAGGAAGTTTAAAATTGGAGTAAGGACATTTAACTTCTAATATTTTATCATCATCCACTAGCCCATCTGGACTTGCAGCTAAGAATGGGTATTTTGAATGAAGAAACATGCCACATTCTTTCACAGGAGTATTTACAAAAGAATATGTTTCAATTGCTTTCTTTTTTTCATACCTTAAGCTGTGAGAAATTGCCTTACTTTTTATTGGCCTACTTGACAGTAATGAGCCACACAATTTTACTCTGTCTGTTGATTTTAATTTACAAACTTTTCCAAAGTTTGAAGATGTCAAATGCAACAAATGTTCCTTCTTCCAAACTGCACTTTTTCATTGTAATCTGGTCTCTTTTTCCAAATGTTTTATGTACTCCCTACTTGCTTCAGTTACATGTAAAGCACTTAAAAAACATTTCAGACATTGTGCTTTTGCAATAATCATGATCTGATTCTAAAGCCTTCATGTTTGCTGGTTGCCTTAATTGCAATATCGGTATTGCACAACCACTTTGCATGTTCATTGCCAAATTAATAACAAAGTTTGTATAATCAGGGATTGTACTGCCAGATGGTCTGGGGTCAAATTTTATGTCTTTCCAATAATTTTCTTTTCATTCCTCTCTTCTTAAATAAATGAAATGGAAGCTCATTAGCCTTAACTGGGGAACCTTTATGTTGGCGGGTAGGCTGATGGAATGTTTGCAGAACCTGTGTGCATGTTTTGTGACACTTCATATGTGCCTGTTCTTCCATATTCTTCTATTGCCAATAGTGTTACACATACATGTTTGCAATACGCTTTAGGCCCTTTACCTGCTGTACATTCACATATTACATTTTCTATAACCCCATCATCTGTAATTACTAAATCTGTGTAAATCTGTTCCCCTTGATTAATTCAGATTTTACATTACCTTTAAAATATAAAAAAATGTTTCTCTTTTGTTCCTCTTATTATTAATAAGAATTCATTAAAATACATCTGCACAGCAGACAGTGGCATTCTTTGATCTGACATCTCCATGTAGGCATCAATTGTCTCTATAGTCAAAACTGGTATTTGTAAACTTGGAGAGAGATCCTTATATTCAGATGAATCAGGAAGTTTGAGTTCAGGAGAGCTATCACAGGATATAGAAAAATTATGAGTTTCCTGATTCCTCTCATATGCCAGTAACCTGAAAATTATTGTAAACAAGTTTAATAACTAGTTAAGATATGATCACCAATATTTTATTTAGTTTTTTCTGTCTCATTGACAGGAAAGGCAAAAATTATTATTATATATTATATTCTTACCTTAATATATTACATATAATATAAAAATAAACAGTATAAGGTAACTGAACAGTATTGACAAGCACCTAAATATGGCATATAATATAGTGTATGCCAGATTTAGTAAAAGAAAATGGGCAAAAAAGTTTATTGTGAAGAAATTAGTCTTATTGCATTAAATTATTGAAACAAGATGACTTGTGACCAATAAAAAGACATTTTGATTATATTTATTTTAAATACTCCAAATATTGTTTTCTCTTGGTAAAAGATTAAGATATATATCTCTTATATTGTCTTAGAACTTCATAGAAAGTAGTTTTGTTTGTATTGATTGTTGTTCTAAATTACAGTGATAACCTATTGGTACAGTTAACATTTCAGATACTGATATAAATTGGTTATAATATATCAGGCTCAGTACATGACCATATTCCAAAGGAAAAAAAATTTATTTTAATTAAAGTTTTGACCTTATGTATTGGTTAGACAAATGTGAAAGGAATCAATGAGAACTTTACTGATCTTTAAATGTTTTTATAGACGAAAAATGTGCATTTTGTGAAATCTTATTCTTAAAACTTTCATCTACTGGTAAGTTACCTTATCATGTAATAGTTATAATGACTTGAAATTATAAATGTAATAATTAACGATAAAAATATAGATGTAGATTATTTTAACTTACCTTTCTATTAAATCGGCTTTTCTACCAGCTAACTTGGCATTGTACTTTTTTAATTCTTCCTTTAATTGTACCGTTGTTAACCTTCCTAAAAAATATTTTGTTCTTCCTTTATTATAAAGTAAGCTATCCTTCAAACGGAACAGCTTGTTTACAACTGTATCGATATGCGCGACACCTATGTCACGTGATCATCTATCCTTGTTGTAATTACTCTAGTATCCCATTTCATGCAATACTAATTGGCATGAATGAAATAAGATGTTCAAGTCTGCTTTCTGTGATCAAGTTCCTGGAATTTTTGATTACATCTTGTATTAGGATATTCACGATCTGTAGCTTTTTCTCATTATACCAACTTTCTTAAGTCATTAAAGTGTCACTTCTCTTGACCTTAGCTTGTCACAGAAACCGTACTAAGTGATCAGCTTAAAGGAAATGTTCCCTTGGGGTAATGCTTTCCAATTATTGAAATCTATCAACAGAAGGACTAGTTGACATTTTTACATCACAAAAATGTAAGAAAATTCAGAAAGTACTGTTTTGTATTTTTCTTCTGACCATGATTTTGGCTGTGCAAGAAAGGGGTAACCTGACACTTCAATTGCTTGTCATTGCCAGCATACACATACTATGTCATTTTACATGACTGGTTCATACCCATATCATCATACCTGTCAAAAAATGGTGGCCTTGCAAACTTGCATCTCTTGCAGAAATATTGAGATCATGTAAAATTGGAAGACAAATTTTTTTTTGGTGGGTGTTTTCTGTGTTTGAAAATTTTGAAGAGTTGCAGGTTATATTCTGACTTTAAATTCCACTCATTTGCCTTAATAATCACAGTTCCCTAACCTTGATAAATATCATAATTGCAAGTATTTATTAAAAAATTAATTCATAAACCACCATTTAGTAATGTTATTTAAACTGTACAATAAGTTGTATTTTATAATAAATCTTAATTCTTTTAATTTAAATGGGTCAGTCTAATACAAAATTGTAAGAAAGCAAAAAAAAATTAATTTTAATATTTTGGAAAAAATTAAACAGAAAATAATTTTATTACTATCACTGAACAAAGGAAATTAGTCATAAAAAGTGATAAATTGTATTTATTTTTATATTTAATTTACATAATTGTGACAGTTTATAAGCACCTGCAGTCAAATTATGGAGGCAAACAGTGAGTAAAGGAATGAATTTTTCAGTAGCAAACTCCTTAAGACTAAATATTGTACCATACATACAGAGTATCTTCAAATATGCATTAGTGGTAGACAATAGCGAGGTTGAGGCCAAAGTTTTCAACGCAAAAAACGTACATGTCGGACTGGTTCAGCACTGCTTTCCTGTAAGCCTAGAAGTTTGGCAATGGCGTTTGGAAAGTCAGTGGAATCATGCTCGACATTCCAAAGGCCATTGCCAAACTTCTAGGCTTACAGGAAAGCGGCACTGAACATCCAACGTACACATTTTTGCATTGAAAACTTCAGCCTCAACCTCGCTAATATACATAAATACGTGTACATCCTGTACTAAGCTATTGTCTTTTCTAACGTGCTCACATTGAAAGTTGTTTAATTATTGTTAATTTCTACATTACCTTTTTGTTTGTTTTAGTTTTAAACCACTTTAATGTCATCTTCAGTTTCAATTTTGTTACTTTGAATTGATAATCATTAAATTTAATAAAGTTAATGCTAGTATGAGATAACAATTAATATACGATGGTTAAACTGCTAAGTTATCCAAACTATAGTCTGAATAATCTGGAAACTAATATGATTATTACAGAATATCTGAGCTTGGTTGTTTACATATATTTACAGTGATTTTTTTTAACAGAAATGGAACAAAAAAGCAATACTTTAGAAGTCACCATCTCAAGCATTAAACTGTACACTGTTTATTACAGTCAAACCTGTTTTTATGCGCTCTTTTTATGTGCGATTTTTATTTGTGCGATTTTTTTAATGCGAATTTTTAATTTGTGCGGTATAGTTGGCGACTAGTCTCGTGCGATTCGTCATGTCTTACGTTTGACTTATTATAGCTAAATAAACTTATTATAGCATAAATGCACTTATTATAGTAATATTATTGCAGGAATATGCGAAAAAATGAAATAATTTACTTTTTAAGTCAACAAAACACCACCTGGACAAAAATATGTAAAACAGACGATAGACCAGACGATGCAGTCAAGTGCTGACATCTGTTGTCAATAAATTCTATTTCGTACGGTTTTGAGTTATTTTCTATGTGAGACTTTTTTTTATGCGGTCCCTGTTGACCGCATAAAAAAATATTTTTTAATTGTGTCGCGAAAACTATTATTTACAGCCATTCGTGAAGTTTCGTGAGATTTTTTTTAATGCGTTTTTTTTTCAATACTTTAGAAGTCACCATCTCAAGCATTAAACTGTACACTGTTTATTATTTTGTATTTTGCTTTCAGTGACTGCTCCAAAGGCACACGGTGTATATAGTAGGATAGGCTATACAGAAAACCACTTAGTTGAAGGCTGCCTTATTTCTTCTAAAAACAATTCCTTACTGAACGTATACCGTACAGTACATTCTCTTTGGGAGCAATATACTTAGCAATTAAAACTCAAAAGTATAATAAGGTTAAACTAGGTCTTTTAAAAAAAAAATACAAGAATCAACTGAAAAACTTTTTTTATGTTAAAAATACAAACTTTTGTTCAAATAATTATCTTTTCTGGCTGTTCAAGATAAAACTGTTTTAAATAAAACACCAAAAAACAATAAAAAAGAAGTAAATCAATTTTTATTTAATATTTTTGTTAAATCAAAATGCATTTATCACAATAATCCTCATCAGTATCACTTATATGTTCTAGCAATTGTCAAACAAGTTATAATTATATATTGTTTAAATATTCATTGTATTTAAATTATTTACAAATTTCAACTTTCTGACAATTGATTGTCATTTTGTATCAATGCCATGTACTGTACAATAATGTGCTGTTCTGGAGACACAGTTATACCTGTGTTCAGATTTATTAGCATTTACAGTTTTTTGGTTATGACAATTGTTCTTTATAAAAAAAATAATTATAGTTCTTTCATACAATAATATTTTACAATTATTTTCTATTAGCTTACACTTATTTTCACTTTGATTTATTATCCACGGAGACCATTGTTGTTTGTCTTAACACCAACATGTTCTTTTATTTGTGTTTCCAGTTGTTTTCCTGTTTCTCCAATATATACTTCTGCATTTCTATTATAATCCCATTTCACTTCACATAATATGCCTGTTTTATTTAATTTTCTTCACTTAATTTTTTCTTTTTTATTCCTGTAATGTTTAGTTTATTCTTTTGCTTTTCAAACAGTCTTTTTATGTAAGGAAAACTATAAAATTGTTCTTTTATTTTTAACCCAGAATCTATTTTTTTCAATATTCTTTTTTCCATTTATCAAATAAATATTTTGGATAATCATTAAATATTTTCTATATATTTTAGTAATATCTTTATCTCTGTCTGTTGTTAACATTATTCTACAATAAGTTTTTCATAATTCTGTGACAAAATTATTTTTGTAAATATATGATGGGCTATATGAATTTAATTAGTAGGTTTTTTATCTGTATTTAATTTTATCTGTTTAATTTTTTATCTGTATTACAACCTTTTTTTTATACATTCTAAACAGAAAGCTGTTATTGTGTATCTTCTATTATATTCTTATTAAACAGTATCAATATGTCATCAACATAACATGTATAATGCACTATACCTTTTTATATTTTTAATTTTATCATCTATATATTCCATCATTATTTGTGTATAATTATTATTTTCAAATACAAATTTTATTAAATCTATTTCAGATTCTTCTATTTCTGTTTATTTAATGCTTTATAGACCATACTTCTTGTTATGAATGGGTACATTGACACTATATTGGAACCTCAATTTAAATTGATAGGATTAATCTCTGGGTTAAATAACCCAACAGAGAATAAGAATAATAAATTGAATGAAAAAGAAAGAAATAAGATCTTAAATGTGTGTAATATCATCTATAAGCTGAACTCTGTGTGCCTGTGAGGTCTCTTTTGTCACTCAAAAAATAGATATTTGATCAGTTGTAACTGGATTTTTTGTTTTCAGAAAAATGTGACACATTCTATATGGTAACATTGGAGGGTAATTAACGATCCCTCTTTAATCTGAAATGCATATAATGTTCCCCATAAAGAAGTTTAAAAAGATCTTTGATGTTAATATTAGATTTCCAACCTTAAACATAAGAATTAAAACACAAAATAGGTAATAAAGAAAGATCACTAATAGATAATAGAATTACCTGCTATATAAGCAGGTAATTCTGTTGTCTATTAGTGATCTTACTTTATTATTTATAAAGTGGGATAGTTAAGGAACTTTTTTATCTTGCCCACTTCTAATTAATTATATTTTCCCTGGGTTTAAATAACTCAATAATAGAAAAAGTTATTTTTTTTTACAATTAACTTAATTATTTCAACTGCAAAGGAAAATGTTTGTGAAATCACATCAAATATCCCATCTTGTCCCATTGGTAGGATAAGACAGGGTGTGTTTTGAGGTAATATGGAATAGTTCAAATTAACATTAAACTAGTAATCTTCATAATTATGAAAGGTTATTTAACGAAACAATATTTACAGTTTATTACAGAAATTTTCATACTACAGCAGTCTATTTTTTTTTGAAGATGTAATGTGCAAATATGGTGAATTTTGTTGTCACCTTCATCAGCACATGAGCAGTGTTTCTATTCATGTGTAATAAAGTAACTCTGTTTTGTCCTACCCCTCGATGTGGGTTCCTGTCCGTGGTGAGGGGACCTCCCAGAGATGGTTTAGAAACTCCTTTTTACCATCCCTGGGATCTGAACGCCCACCCACGTGTTTGCCGTGCGTGGTGTCCCGTATGCCGGAAAGGGGGATCCTGGTAGTTGAGGGGCAACATAACGTCCCCAACACACTGCTTTGGCCCCTGCTTCGGATAAACGGGAGGCTCAAATCAGGCTCCGTTTGAGTCAATCGGCTGGTCGGTGAGTCATTCTTGACCTCGGCTGGGAGTCAACCGATCGATGCAGACCGGGCGGACACGTCAGGCAAGATGTGCTCTTCTTGACTGCATTGTGAGGGTATAGCTCCTGGGAAACCCTGGTGTGACGGTCTATGGGAGTCTCCCATGTGACGGCATCCCCTTGTTGGACCCCATGGTGGGTGGGGTCACTAGGAGCTGAATAGTTATTTTTAAACATGGATTCATCAAAAGCAAAAACCACAAGCACCATTGCATCACAACCAAAGGAGGTCAGTTCCTCCAACCAACCAATTTATCTCATAGTACATAGTACTACTGAAAAACCGATGTCTAAGTGTTCCCCTTTCCTAATTCAAAAGTTGTTTGAATCAACTATTGGACATTTAAAGAAAATACAAAAATTGAGGTCAGGGGACCTACTGATAGAAGCAGCCTCCTCTCAACAGTCAGCAAAGCTTTTGAAAATGACATCTCTAGGAGACATAACAGTCACCATCACACCACACGCAAGTTTGAACTCATCACGTGGTGTGATATCTGAGGTCGATCTGATGTCTGAAGATGAATCAGATATCCAGATCGGTCTTTCAGATCAAGGTGTCACTGCTGTCCGACGCATCTCCATTCGTCGTGATGGCAAGTTGATACCAACTAAACATCTCATTCTCACTTTTGGAAAGCCAACATTACCATCATTTGTTACTGCAGGATATCTGCGCTGTCCAGTTCGACCATATGTTCCAAACCCACTGCGCTGCTTCAAATGCCAGCGGTTTGGACATTCTCAAACATCCTGCAGAGGAAAGAGCGTATGTGCACAGTGTGGAAGTGAAGGTCACCAGAGTGCTGAGTGTACCAATACTCCATGCTGTGTGAATTGCAAAGATGCCCATCCTGCCTACTCCCGGAAATGCCCTGCATGGCAGAGAGAGAAAGAAATCCAACGAGTGAAAACAGTTAGCAACATACCTTACCCAGAGGCTCGGCGCATGGTCACTTCAAGTGCACCATTGAAACAGAAGACATTCGCAGCTGTTTTGAAATCCACAAAGACATGTGCAGTTCAAACGAATATTTCAGTTTCTCCGAAAGAATCTCTCACTTGCCATGCGAAATGTCTACTGATCCCATCAAAAGAAACACAAGAAAAAGAGAATTTAAAAGCAAAAGCACCCCTACTTAAAACAGGGGTCACAACAAGAAACCTGGGTTCTAAGAAGGCAAGTAAGAACCCACTAAACAAACAGAGAGTGAAAGCAGCTCTCTCTAAATCTAAAAAATCAGAGGCTCAATCTATGAGTGAGTTCTCTGATATCTCTGATGAAGAGAATAATATGGAGGTGCCACAACCAACCTCACCTCCAAAAGGAAAATCCTCTGTGAAATTGAAGAGGGACACTTTTGCGAAGAATGCTGCCTCAAACACATAATGGATAACAAAATAATCCAATGGAACTGTCGTGGTTTCCGCAACAACTTTTCTGACATTAAACACTTGACATTATCTACCTCATCTCTCTGTGTGGCACTCCAGGAAACCCATCTGAAACCTGGAGAAAATATTTCTTTAAAAGGATTCAATCTTTATCGTAAGGATGACGATAGCCACAACCGTGCCAGCGGAGGTGTGGCTATACTGGTTTCAAACCGCATCCCGTCCTTACCGGTACAAATAACAACAGAGCTGCAAGCTGTGGCAGTCAGAATTTCAATTGGCGTTACTGTCACAGTTTGTTCCATATACTTGCCACCAGATGTCAGAATCGATGAAGATGAATTGGATGCCTTGGTTGAACAACTGCCGACTCCATTCCTTTTACTCGGTGATTTCAATGGCCACAACCCAATGTGGGGCAGTCCCGACATAAACCGTCGAGGCAGGGCCATTGAGAGATTTATAGGCAATCACCAACTGTATTTATTTAATACTGGAGAAGTGACATACTTCCACGCCCCAACAAGAACATTTACTGCCATTGATTTGACATTAGCTAGTCCAAATCTGTTTTCAGCGTTTACATGGAAGGTTGGATGTAATCCACTTTCCAGCGACCACTTCCCAATATTTTTAGAATATCGAGGCAGAGAAAGCTGTGAAACAGCCCGTCCACCACGCTGGAAATTTGAAACGGCAGATTGGCCTACATTTTCCTCTTTGGCTAACATCACTGAGGAAATGGTCAATACTGCCGATATCAATGATGCAGTAGAAGTTGTCACATCGAGTATTATTCAGGCAGCCGAAAAAACAATGGGGAAAACGTCAACCAGATATCCAAAACATCCGAAACCATGGTGGGATCAGAATTGTGAGGTAGCATTTAAAAAACAAAAGAAAGCATGGGGGATCTTCAGAAGATACCCCACTGCTGAGAATTTGATAGCTTTTAAAAAAGCAAAGGCAAATGCCAGAAAAATAAGGAGGCAAAGCCAAAGGGATTCTTGGAGGAAGTATGTATCTAGCATAACATCTTCCACCAGCTCAAAAGCGGTCTGGGATAAAATCCATAAAATTAATGGAAAATATGCTTCTCACTCTCTGTCCATGCTGGAAAATAATGGCACAATAATCAGTGACATAAAAGGTATTGCTGATTGTTTGGGTGAAACATTTTCGTCCTCATCCAGCAATAGTATGTATACAAAGGATTTTCAGGCTTACAAAGTGCAATCTGAAAAACAATATCTAAACTTCCACTCTCCATCTAATGAGGAATATAATGTGCCATTCAGCAGAATAGAACTATGTACAGCAATCTCTCGCTCGGGGAATACTGCTGTAGGCCCGGATAAAATCCACTACAGCATGATTAAAAATCTATCAGACAATTCCCTCAGTAATCTTCTGAATCTGTTTAACAGAATATGGACAGAACATACTTTTCCAGACTCTTGGAGGCTATCTATCATCATTCCCATACCCAAGCCAGGTAAAGACCACAAGAATCCCTCTAATTATAGACCAATTTCTCTGACTAGTTGTCTCTGCAAACTTTTCGAGAGAATGGTAAACAGACGCCTGATGTTCCTCTTAGAGGAAAAGAACTACTTTTCACCACATCAGAGTGGATTCCGTAGGAACAGAAGTACCACAGACAATTTAGTAATTCTTGAAACATCTATACGCGAAGCGTTTGTTAGACGGCAGCACTTAGTGTCTGTGTTTTTTGATATAGAGAAGGCCTACGATCGCTGCTGGCGATACGGTATACTCCGTGATCTGCACAAATTCGGATTGCGGGGTAATTTGCCAATTTTTATAAAAAACTTCCTGCAGAATCGTAGATTCCAAGTCAGGATGGGCAACACTTTTTCTAGGCCTTTCACACAAGAAGAAGGTGTTCCTCAAGGTTGTATTTTGAGTGTGACTCTGTTCCTAGTAAAAATTAACAGCATAGCTAAGTGTCTTCCTCCCAGTGTGAAACACACTCTGTATGTGGATGACTTTCAGATCTCCTGCCAGTCTAGTAACATGGGTTTCATCGAGAGACAGCTGCAAACCTCGCTAAACCGCATAGACAATTGGTCCAAGATCAATGGTTTTACTTTTAATGCAGAGAAGACCTCCTGTATCCACTTTTGCCGAAGGCGTGGTTTGCACCTGGACCCGGAAATTCACCTAAATGGGGTTAAAATCCCAATAGTCAATGAGGCAAAGTTTTTGGGTGTTGTGTTTGACCAAAAACTGACGTTTTTATCACACTTGCGCAATTTGAAGAGTAGATGTTTAAAATCTCTGAACCTTTTAAAGGTACTGTGCTGCTCATCCTGGGGAGCAGACAAATGTTCTATGCTCAGGATTTATAGGGCCCTTGTTCGCTCTAAGCTGGACTATGGATGCGTTGTGTATGGCTCTACACGTGAATCTACTCTTCGGATGCTGGATCCAATCCACCATCAAGCATTGCGTTTGTGCACTGGTGCGTTTCGAACTTCTCCTGTACAAAGTTTGTATGTGGATGCTCATGAGCCTCCACTATCTCTTAGGAGAGAACAGTTGTCTCTTTTTTATTACATTAAACAGAGATCTCAAAATAAACTTTTAGCTGATTGTTCAGATAGTCAGCTGAGGAGATTATTTGCAGCTCGCCCAAGTAGTGTCCCTACATTTGACATAAGAATGGAGAATGTAAGCAGCACGATTGACCTGGACACAAGCAACATTTCGCAGGTCGAGGTCGATAATATATCACCTTGGTCAATTCCTGTGATAAACGTTGATTTAAGCTTAAAGCAGTTTTTAAAAGAAACCACTCCAGACTACGTTTATAGACAGCACTTCGCAGAAATTCAACATCGTGACAGGAATTTAATTCCTATATACACCGATGGATCTAAATCGGATGACTATGTTGGCTTAGCCTTTGTTTGCCAGGATGAAATCGTGGCAGAACAAATAGCACCGAATTCTTCCATTTTTACTGCGGAGTTGCAGGCTATTTATTTAGCCCTAAAGTATATAAATAGGAAAGGTCATCGTTGCTGCGTGATTTACACTGACTCAGTTAGTGCACTTCAGGCTTTGATCTCGTATGAACCTAGTTTTCACTCCATAGTGATTAAAATTCGTAAGCTGATTTGCCATCTTTTTGCGAGGAATTTCTCTATAAAATTTTGTTGGGTCCCAGGCCATGTAGGTATAAGAGGGAATGAAGAAGCTGACGCAGCTGCAAAGTCAGCAAGTCCTTCTCAGCATACAATGCATATTGAAGGAGGTGACTTGAAGCTAGTTGTTAAAAAACGACTAGAGGAGAGATGGCAAAATGTGTGGAACGCACAAGTCCACAATAAACTACACGAGATCAAACCTGTGATAGAAAATTGGACACAGAAGAAACCTTATGACAGGAGATCTGAGGTCATTCTTACTCGTTTGAGAATTGGACATACTCGACTGACTCATCAATACCTTTTGAAGGGTGATGACCAGCCTGTATGTCAGTATTGCAACTGTAATGTAAGTGTTAAGCACATACTGAGCAATTGCATCGCCTCTGAACGGATTCGCAGGCAGCATTTTGGAAATGCAAGTTTTAAAGAGATTTTGGGCCAGAGGCCAAATGTTGATAAATTATTGAATTTTCTAAAAGTTACAAATATTTATAAAGAAATTTAATTATTTATTTATTTATATCCATATACATGTTGTTGTTATACACAGTTTAACTGTTGTATATTTTTGTTATTGGTTTTTTGTTTTTTGTTTTGTTCATTTTTATTGTTATTTATGTACATATATATACCGTAAGTTGTGGCGCAGCTTGGCCTATGTGGCCCTTGTGCCAATAAACTTCAACTAACCAACCAACCTGTTTTGTCCTAAACAACTCTTCCACAGTTACCCCAAGACTTCAAAGTTGTATAGTTTTTGAAATCTTACTTAAAATTCTTGGTAATCAATGGTGTTAATAAAAGAATTTGCTATTGATAGAAGGAATCAAAAAATTAAAAACTTTGCATTACTTGCATATAGGTATTTTTTAAAATTAACAAATGACAGCCAAAAAATACAAGTTGATGTAAACACATTTTTGCTTCCATAGGCAGTAAAACTGCTGTTGTCATTCATTATCATCTACTTTTAGTGTGTGGATTTAGTTGCAATAGTACTTATTTAAATGCAATGCCGGCTATATACCCATCTTACCTTCTATATAATTACTCTATCTCTTGTTCAATTGGCTAGTTTGCCAGCATGGCTGCATAGCATACAAAGTTTCAAAGTTTCAACTTTGATCTTACACTGAGGATGACTCTTTTAGACTGAAACAGAATTGTTTGTTATCTCAAATTTTAAGAATAGAATTATATTTGAAATATTAGAATATTATGCACTTGTTTTATGTAAATTTTTCTAACAATAGGGCTATGTAGTTAGAATTAGTGGTGGAAATGACAAACAAGGATTTCCAATGAAGCAGGGAGTTTTGACTGCAGGACGTGTCAGATTGTTGCTATCAAAAGGCCATTCCTGCTATCGTCCTCGACGTACCGGAGAGAGAAAACGTAAATCAGTACGTGGATGCATTGTAGACTCTAATCTCAGCGTCATATGTTTGGTTATTGTGAAGAAAGGTTTGTGATATGAATTTTTTAGCTCTTATTAATTTTTATAATACAAACAAAATAATCTATATTTGATTTGTACAGAAACTTTCCCATACAAAGTATAAAAAATTTTTATATTTTAAGCTCTAACATTTTATAGGTTAATATAGTATAAATTTCATACTTTCAGGTGTTGTATTCTGTAAAATCTGTGAATATGGAAATGAGAAATACTTTGTAAAAAGTATTACAAAATTAAATTTTTCATTTTTATAAAGAATTTTTTTATTCCTAACCAAAAGATACAAATAATACATATAAACTATAATAATCAATTATTTAAAAAATTCTAAACAAAGGCAAAACCTGAAAGTAAAGATGAAAACTAAACCACTGCAATTGTTAATTTTCAAATAAATTTGTCTTATAAATTTAGAATTTTTTGACTTGCCATAAAAAATTAAGCAAAAAGAAAGCACTTTTCATATTTCGATTGAATTTGTCTGATTTTCATTTTAAAATGACAAATACAGTAGCATTTTCATAGAACAAACTTCTAACAAAATGTTCAGTGGATTATGTAAATAATCATAAGGCCACCCATTCTAACAGATTAGCAGCTTATTTTGTTCAACAGAATTGAGTTTGTATGACAGTAATTATTTATGTGTCAAGAATTATTCACAAGATGTGAATCTTTAAACTTTAATTCAATTTTAGGCGAGCAAGATATTCCTGGTTTGACTGACACCACAATTCCACGTCGTTCCGGTCCCAAGAGAGCAAGTAAGATCAGAAAACTTTTCAACTTGTCAAAAGAGGATGATGTGCGCCAGTATGTAGTAAGAAAACCTCTTCCCCAGAAGGAAGGTAATTTAGACAAAAATATTTTTATATATTAATGTAAGAGTTAAAAGTATTTGTTGATGGGTAGTGACTAAATTTTCGTTATAGGGAAGAAGCCTAGAACAAAGGCTCCAAAGATCCAACGATTGGTTACTCCTATCATGTTGCAGAGAAAGCGTCATCGCTTGGCCTTGAAGCGCAAGAGGGCACAGAAACGTAAAGACCAGGCTGCAGAATACGCTCGGCTGTTGGCCCAACGTGCCAAGGAGGCAAAGGAAAAACGTGCCGAGGAAATAAGGAGGAGACGTTCCGCATCCCAGAGGGAAAGTTCTTCCTCTGCTGGTAGGACTGTCAGTCAAAGTTAATTTGGATTAATGATAAAAAAATACAGTTCTATCAAAAAAATGAAAAATAAATAAATATTCTGAATTTTGCTGTCATTTTTAATTAACTAAGAACTGATCAATAAACCAGTGATTCTCAAAGTGGGGGTCATGAAAAATATTTGGGGGGTGCTGAAAAATTGATTCTAGATCAATTTTTTTTCAAATATTTTATAAATTTACTATGGGTTCATGTTTAGAAATAAAAACTATATAAAATAATTTTTACTTAAATAAATTGCACATATAAATAATAAAAAGAATATAAATATTTAAATACGAGCCTAACCCCCTCCCTCCGGGATGTTTTTCGACACATACTCATTCTTCTGGGGTCCTTTGAAATTTTTAAGTGCAGAAGGGGGCTCGCGGTCCAAAAAGTTTGAGAAACACTGCAATAAACAATCAAGGAACAGTATAAAACGTACTAAGTAAGTAAATATTTTGTGATAATTCTCTTTTAACCCTGTGTACGGGGAACAGACCACAGTGTTCAATAACTATTATATATATGCAACATTCTGTGCATTAGTACAATTTCAATACAAAATCCTATACATAGTAATTAATACACAATATTCCAACCATACAAAATAAACTGACGACCTGATGCCATAATAATAAAAAAATTTATTTAATATTTTGCATTCACCTACTTGGAAAAATTGCATATTTCTTATTTTTGTATACCGGATTAGCAAGAGGTTGTCACATCCAGTCAACACTAAATTAACCAACCAAGTGCTGAATCCAAGGCACTTTTAATACTAATAACACTGCTGTCCTCTAAAATAACTTTTTCTAACATGTTGAATATATTTCTTTCACTTGGATTGATTTTTCAAATATTACTGCTATATTTGTATTTTGGAAAGATTAGCAAGCACACAAACAATATGGAAGGAATTCTCAATTATAGATTTCAGATTATTACTAAGAAATTGCACCCATATAATTTGGAATGTGTTCTATTATGCAGACACAAGCGGGCAAGAAGAGATGATGATGTTTCACAGTCGAGAGCATGAAACATCATCACCTCTTCTTGCTCACTTAGGATGGTGGGTTCATTATTTCTTCACATTGTGTCTGCATAGTTGCACCCTAAGCAATAAGCATGTCTAACAAAATTTTATTGGATAGATTCATACCTAGTATTCCAATCATAAAACCATACTTCAGCACCTTACAAACCACATAAGAATGGATTCATAAGTTTATCCTAACGTGTAAAGCACTGGTTCTCAAACTTATTTCGACCACCGCCCACTGCCCACTTTGAGATTAAAAAAATTCCTAGTGCCCCCATATTTTTTAACTTGCCTTTTTACATTACCATCTGTTGCGTATCTTAAAAACAGTTGCAAATATAATGTTTAAACAAGCATTATTATATGAATAGGATAGGGTGTGATCTACATCCTATTTGAGATCAAAGAATGTTTCAATGAGAGGAAATAAACTCATACTTAATCATATTTAGAAGTATTTTTATTAACATTAAAAGAAGGCTTTGAATTTAAAACTTATCTAATGTGAAGGATGAATCTGATGTATTTCGACCAGTTTGTTAATATCAGGGTCGAATTCACTTAACACTCCGTGAGTCGCCGTCAGCCGTAAGTCACCGCGTTCAGTAACTTGCAGCCGATTTCTGTTTTTAGTTAGCAACGTTGCTACAGCACTAAATCCGCGTTCACACAAATACGACGATGGGAATGCTATTAGAAATCGTTGAACAACTGACCATAACTCGGTACAGTTGAGAAATTTGCTTCTGCAGCCAAAATTCTTGGTAGCCATTCTTGAACTTTCATTTTTAGCATATTTATGCAATAATGTTACTATAATAAGTTCATTCATGCTATAATATAAGTCAACGTGTTAGAAATATTCAGGTTGTAATCTTCAATAAAAATTAAAAAATATACAGATTGTCAGCATTTTATATATATTACTAGCTGACCCGGCCACGCGTTGTTGTGGCTCAAAATGTATCTATTATAAATGTATAACACTTCCCCCGTGGGGAGAATTTCAAAAAATCCCTTCTTAGTGTACATTCTCTTGACGTACCCTATTAAAACGCATCTAAAATAGTATAATAAAAGCCGAGTTCTTCACGGTAAGCCTTAATCCCGTCCATCTCCCCCACTGGGGGGAATTTCGACATGTATATTATATAAAAAAACGTGCGTATTCGAATGCAACGTTGTGTCAAAATTTCAAAGGAATCGGTAGGAACAAACGAACGTTATATGTTATTTATATAGATAGATAGAAAATGATCTGCTTCAGTCCATTTTCACAGAAAAGCAAACTTAGGTCGTCGGAAGTTAGCGCCATCTGTTGGACATAAAAGCCTTAATCCATATATAAATATATTTTTGAAAGGGGGGAAATGGTGTAGGGGTATGAAAAATAGATAGTAGCCGATTCTCAGACCTACTGAATATGCATATAAAATTTGGTAAAAATCGGTAAAGCCGTTTCGGAGGAGTAAGGTAACTAACATTGTGACACGAGAATTTTATATATAAGATAGTCAGATTTTTATAGATAGAATTTGTCTGCCATCGCCCCTCTAGATTTCCTTAATGCCCCCTAATTTCCTTTGAGCCTTCTACTGCCCCCTGAAAGCCTCCAGTACCCACAAGGGGGCGTTATCGCCCACTTTGAGAAACGCTGGTGTAAAGGTTAGATTGGCTAAATACAGATACAGTCGAGATCGTTCGGATAAACGACTCTTTCCGCTTTCCAGTCGGACTGTCGTGCTGAATCGAACTTTTTTTGATACTAGATTTACTTCTAAAGTATAATTTTTATATTTTTCAATATATTTATTTTGTTTGTACAAAATAAATAATTTTTAACGATACAATAGCCTCGATTATTATAAAAATTCTCAATTAGGCTTAAAATCGACGAAAATTCAACACGAAGCGACACGCAACGGAGAAAAATTTCAACATCGGATAGGTTAAAATATTTTTTCGTACATAATCGGTTATCCGAACAACCCCAGTCCCCAATTGATTCGGATAAACGACTCTACTATAATCTTAAATGACAGATTCTGCCTCTTCGTTAGGTCGAGATGTTTTACAAATCTCAATGTTACGTCCTAAGACCACTTTTCTTTAACAGAATCCATTCTTTCCTATAAACCACAATTTTCGATTTAACCAAATTAACCTCCATAGCCATGTTTCAAACAAATGTCTCCAAAACAATTATCCTCTGTAGGTTCGTCACAATCAGGAACCAACACGATGTCATCAGCATATGCCAAAATTTTTACTTCAACTCCCTCAAATCAAATCCAGAAGCCTTAGAATCATTAACTGTAACTTGCCTAATCAAATTAGTTAAAAAGATTAAGTTAAAAAGCAAGGGGCTAAGACAACTCTAACGCACACTTTTGCTCGTATAAAAAAATTTCGTATTACCTCTTGCTGTGTGTACACTGCAAAAGAAAAACTACCAAGACATTAAACAATTGGCAAATTAATCTATTCTTCCACAATGTACAGTTGCCATAAAAGGCAGAGTGAAGATCCACAAAGAAGGCATAAGCTTTGCCACGTTTCTTATTTGTTCTTTCCACGATTACTCAAAAGTATTATCATCCATTGCCGAAAATCAATCTGAAAGTCCGAAAATATTCCAAAATTATAAGCCCAAACTGTCAATCTATTAACCAAGATTCTCCCAAATAACTTAGATAAAAGTGACAAGAAAGAAATATCACGATAATTTTGGGTGATCCTTTTATAAATTTATTCCTGATGTATTCGATCATAGTTTACTGACTCCGTCCTTCACGCTGATTGGTGCATTAGTAAAATATTTCCTATTTTAAAAAATTCTATCGAACTTGAGATAATTTTTAACCACTAGTTCATTATACGTGGTCATCCTCACCTTGTTTAATGCCCATTCCTCAACTATTGCAGAATGACAACTGTCAATTTTCTTGCTTTGATTCTGTAACTTGAATGTCAAGGCCAAGTTGGTCATCCACCAAAATCGTCTATTTAAAATATCAAGATTAATTTGATCTTCATATATATACTGCCATTTTTGTAAAACATCTATATTTCGTACTTATTCCAAAATAATTATGCGCTGTACTCACTTTTTATGGGCAGGTATAACACAATCATTACTATGAGTGTCTACTTACTCTACTATATCAAAACAGATCGGAAAATTATTCGATTCCGTTCTATTATCTATAACAGTGTTTCTCAAACTTTTTGGACCGCGACCCCCCTTCTGCACTTAAAAATTTCAAAGGACCCCCGAAGAATAAGTATGTGTCAAAAAGCATCCCGGAGGGAGGGGGTTAGGCTCGTATTTAAATATTTATATTATTTTTATTGTTTATATGTGCAATTTATTTAAGTAAAAATTATTTTATATATTTTTTATTTCTATTATTTCTAAACATGAATCCATAGTAAATTTATAAAATATTTGAAAAAATTGATCTGGCATCAATTTTTCAGCGACCCCCAAATATTTTTCACGACCCCCTTGGGGGTCGCGACCCCCACTTTGAGAATCACTGATCTATAAGAAAAGTCAGATATAGTTAAACAAATTCACGTGTATTACTGATGAACCCCAAAGACCACCAAAAGTAAATTCGTCAAACTCGTCCCCAAAACTTCTACCGTTTAAAATAACCAAATTCTTTCGTTCGCAGAATTTTAAAATTTTTTACCGCAATCATTTTAAAAAATATCTTTCAAATTGCAATGAAGTATCCTTCGAAATAGGTTTTAGCCATTGCTGTTCAGAAGTAATAAGTACGCGTGATTATGCAAATGAAGAAGTTTGGGAACGGCGGTTTTTGCTTTTAACTAGACTAGTTTGAGTGTGGAGTTAAACTAGTTTAACTTAAATTCATTTTTGACTAGCAGTAAATTCTAGTTTTAACTAGACAAAACCCGTTTTGTCTAGTTAATTTACTGCTGTACATGTTTTGATTTTAGATAAAACTAGTTTTAATTTTTAACATTAGTTAAAACTAATTTTAGCTACATAAATATGTTTGGGGAAAATAAATAAGGTTATGTGTAGTGATTCGGAGGAAGATGCCTAACATTTTGCTTATGAAGGAAATTATAGCGATAATTTGGGTTTTGGAGGCCTCTAACGAAAATATCATATTCTTGAGCATTGTGAGGACCCGGACGGGGGTCGACTAAAGCGGATGAAATTGGAGATTTCCATTGTTTAATGGAAGTTTTTTTCCCTGTATTTAAACAATGAAAGATGCGAATTCGAGAAACGCACGCCGTGAAAGGAATCAAGTTCTGTCGCGACGATGACCTCTCCCGCGCCCTCCATCGGGTTTCGAATTGGCACCAGGTGACAATGAGAGACCAATGGAGAGGCGGCTTAGGGGAGAAAGATTATAAAACCGTCGTTTCAAGGACATAAAAAAGTTCTTGGATGCGCGAGTTTCCTCCGGTGGTGGTGTGTGCGCCCGTAACATCAGAAAGAAAGGATCCCTTCCGAACCCTGAGGAAGCACCGTGGATGTGTGATTGCCTAGCCATCTCTAGATCATCGGTTCGCATCGAGCTTCAGCAGCCAGAATACGTGCCATCCGCCCCGGGGCCTATCGTCTTCTCGTCGTCCCGTCGAACTGCCGGACATCGGAACACGAACTTTGGACGAACTCTTTTGGGGACTGTCAGTCGCGCGTTTTGTGTGGTGTTACCTCTTCGAACAAGAGTAACTTGTAAGAAAACTTTTATGTTTATTAAACGGTTTTTGATGGACAACCAGTCTCAGGGAGTCATCCACCCCCACATGACCGTCTGACCCAGGGCCGGATTTACCAATCCAGGGGCCCTGGGCACAAATTCGGTGGGGTCCCCCCTTTAAGAGTAGGCAAATTTGATGATTTAGAAAATTTACACAAAATACTGTACTTTCAATTAGATTTGCAACTAGGAAGTTGTAAATTTCATTTAAAAATAAGGTTATTGTAAACATACATATATTTTATTGTGTAAAACTAATTATTTTAATTTAACTGAAAAATACCTATGTGAAATTTTTTCCCGAAATTTTCCGATGTTTCCTAGGTTTTTTCCCGGGTTTGGTTTTCTCTGCCTGTTGCCCTCATGATTAGGCCACACTAGGCTGTCGCGGTAATAGAAAAAAAATTATGTTTAAACATAATTTTTTTAGTTTTGTGGGGGCCCTATTCGTGGGGCCTGGAACAGGCCCCAAATGCCCTTATGTAAATCCGGCCCTGGTCTGACCGCTCGACCGCCTTTGCTTTCACACACTCCCGTCGGCTAACCCTACAAGCATGTTTTTCAAATAAAACTTTGGAGTGTATGAAAAATAATTATATATTGTGTTTGCAATGACGACTTTTTTACTGTCTGGCATTTTAGGCATCTCACCTAAGTATCCCGGTGAGATGCCAAATGCCATTAGGGTAAGATAACAAATATAATTGCATAAAATTAATTTTCGAATATCTTAACCAAATTTAATTTATTGCATATGTAGTACAAAGTACTTCATAGTAAGTATAACAGCACAGTATAAGTATTGTTAAGTTTCCGCCCGTTCTAACGTGCTCTATAGCTAGCTGAAAGCTTTTTTCAGTCCAAAAACCTTTTTGAAAAGTCCTTATATAATTTCTATGCATATCCTGCAATAAAACGAGAAAACAAAAAGTTATTAAAAATAGGCATATTGGAATTCAATTAACAAAAAATAGGCATGTTACCCCAAGAAAAATTTGGCATCTTTTCCATTTGTCAGGGTAAGATGCCTAGTGGAGTCACGTGTTCTAGCATGTCTGATCGGGATCGGTGGCAGCTCACAATGGAAACTTTAGAACCTTAACTACATCACACATTAATTGTTTTTCGCAATTTTTAATAAATTCTATTTCAACTTTTAGTTTTAAAATGATTCAAGAAACATTTCGCAACAAAAACTTCCTTCTTATCTTGTTTTTGTTCTTCTCAAATGTAGAAAATGAGATAACGGTAGCAAACTACAGCTTTCCGCACTCAATACTGGCCCAACGATTCATCATACAAACACATGACAATATCTGACGTCACCATTTGAAAATATCAAAAAGTAGGCATCTTCCCCCGCTTACCATCTTACCCTGTATCACTCTACATGTTGCAGTCAAAACCAGTTTTTAGTTAGGATGCGTTTTAACTAGTTGAAACTAGTTTATATTGGATGTCTTTGTTAAAACCCGTTTTGTCTAGTTAAAACTAGAATTTACTGCTAGTCAAAATTGAATATGAGTTAAAACTAATTTTAACTAGACAAAACGGGTTTTAACAAAGACATCCAGTATAAACTAGTTTCAACTAGTTAAAACGCGTTTTAACTAAAAACGGGTTTTGACTATCATATATAAGACCAAAATCCAAAACGTCTTTGGTTTATCAGAATACCAGTAAATTCACACTAGAAATACGTCAAAATGTACTTACATTTTCCACTAATTTATCTTGAGTTATAACGATACGTTTCACCATTATCACTGCCATATTTTTTTAAACAATTGACTTAGCCCCAGCTTCTTTTTTCTCTTTAGCAAACAATCTTAATGCTCTTAACAATCCGGATCAAATTCGGAGTGGCACTATCATTTATAAAAATACCCGAACCTTAAGTCTCTTAGCTCTTCCTTTTATCATTAGTAGCATTATCATCTTTTATTAGCTCTTCCTTTTATCATTAGTAGCATTATCATCTTTTATTAGCTCTTCCTTTTATCAAAACTTATATTTACAGTCAAAGAAGCTATAAAATATGTCTCCACCATCCTGGAGATCGCTTACCAAGTCTATAAACTCTATCACAGTGATTTTCAACCGGTGTGCCCAGAGGCGAATCTACATAGGGACTAATACGGCTTAAGCCCTGGGCAGGGTCGGATTTACATAGGGACATTTGGGGCCGGTGCCCAGGGCCCCCACAAAACTATGTTTAAACATAACTTTTTCCTATTACTGCGACAGCCTGGTGTGGCCTAATCATGAGGGCCACAAGCAAAGAAAACCAAACCCCGGAAAAAACCTATGAAACATTGGAAAATTTCGGGAAAAAATTTTACATAGGTATTTTTCAATTAAATTAAAATAATTAGTTTTACACAATAAAATATATGTATGTTTACAATAACCTTATTTTTAAATTAAATTTACAACTTCCTAGTTGAAATCTAGTTGAAAGTACAGTATTTTGTGTAAATTTTCTAAATCATCAAATTTGCCTACTTTTAAAGGGGGGCCCCACCGAATTTGTGCCCAGGGCCCCTGGATTGGTAAATCCGGCCCTGGCCCTGAGCTCCCAAGTTTCAAAGGCATACAAAAATTGAATTATCATCATAAATTTTCAATACTTTTTCATTAACAATGAGCACTTATCGTATAGTAAAAAAAATTATTATAATATTACAGTAGAGCGTCGATAAGTGGAACCAATTGGGACTGGGGTCCTTCCAGTTAATGATTTGTTCCAGTTTCCGACTTTGTACGAAAAAATACATTAACCTGTCCGATGTTCAAATTTTTCTCCGTTGCGTATTGCTTTCTGTTGAATTTTTCTCCGTTGCGTGTCGCTTCGTGTTGAATTTTCGTCGATTTTAAGCCTAACGAAAATTTTTATAATCATCATCGAGGCTATCGTATCGTTAAAAATTATTTCTGCATTTTGTACAAACAAAATAAATATATTAAAGAATATAAAAAAACATGAAAATTATACTTTAGAAGTAAATTTAGTATCAAAAGCATTCGATTCAGCACGACACAGTCCGACTGAAAATCGTTCCACTTTCCGGCTATTCCACTTACCGACGTTCCACTTATCGGCGCTCTACTGTATTAATATTAACTATGATAATTTATCGTACTTTGACAGAAATAGCGGGAAGTTAGGCAGGTTTCTAAAGGCAATCATCATGCCACTTTTAAAATGCAAATTAAGATTTAATGTTAATTGCTTTTCTTATGTAAATGAAAATTATAAATTTAAATAACTATTATTGTAACCTGCTGCTCTTTTAAGGAACAACAATACTGTTTTATTTAATTCACAAAGAAGAATTAAGTTGCAAGTAATGTGACGATAGAATGTGTACAGTACAAACACAACTTCAAATCACGTGATTTATTACGCAGCATCGTAACTAGCCTTTTATGCGCCCGGTGCAAGCTTCTGTAACTAGGCCCCAAAACTATGGTATAAAACTTGGTCCAGGTCATTTATACGTTACCCCCAGGGACTGCGCCCTGTGCCTGGGCACCGCTGGCATCGCCCTAGTTACGGCACTGTTATTACGTAGAAATTTTTCCCGCAGAAATTTAATTATAGGTTCAAGTGTGCCACTAGATAAAGTTTGAAAAACACTGATGTATCGATACTCACATTCTCTACCTCTAGCGAGTGTCTAAACCAGGGTTGTCCAACCTTTTTTTTTTTTTTAATGGGCCAAATTAGAAATTTAGGTATATTCAGCTGGCCATAAGGGTAATTAATATAAATATACCCTATTAAAAAGTTCAAAATATCAATTTTGTAATTATATATATTTGTTATTAAAATTCAATAAATACTGTATTGTTGACAATAAAAAAAAAAGAAATTATACTTGCACAAAATCAAAATAAATTCGACACTATTTTTGACGTTTGTTTTATAATATTGTTAATATCTGCTTTTGTGGTACTTTTTTAAAAACTCTTTCCGCCCTGTGGGCACTAAGATGGCCTCTTACAGCAAGCCCATTATGGGTTCAGCCAGGCCCACAATGGGGCAGCCGGGTGGTGAGGAATGGGGCTCGACATATCCGGACGGACCACCTGGATTCGATCCCGGGTCTCCCAGAGAGGTAAAGGCTGCCACCTTTACCTCTCGGCCATCCGGCCACATAAAACTGAATAAAAATTGTTTAGTGATCCATTTTCATTTAATTTATTTTCTGAAGTCAGAAAATCTGTTGTTAAATCTTTTAACAAAACTTCACATAATTTACTCTATTTTTCTGGCCAAAAGATAATGAATTTTCTTTTTTCTTCTGCTAATTTTCTTTTCTACGAGTTAGATGTCATGGGTTATTAAAAATATAAATTTAAAGTTGATGAAACAATTACGAATATAATTGGAGGTTGAAAATATTTAAATTATTACGTTAGCAAAAGAAATATATAGATAGACCTATGTCTGTATTATACGAGTATACATATAATTAGTAAAAATGCCGAAGTGATAGGGTCTAATTATTCTTTATACAAATAAAGAATTAGCCCTTTCCACTTTGGCATTAGAACTAGGCTCGAGTTACTAAAGATGGATGACACTTTTTTGAAAAGATGGATTATGTGTCTTTTTCGTCCGCCTGATGAAAGGTGAAAATGTATCTAAAAAATTAAGGGTGCAGTGGGCCGCAGGTTGGACATCCCTGGTCTAAACAAATTTAACAATTGAGACGTAATAATATTAGTCTCTTACGTCTACTATAACTGAAAGTTATAGTAGACGTAATAATATTAGTCTCGGGAGTTAAGGAAACTCAGGAGCTAACGAAATCAATTGTTAAATTTGTTTACTGCAGAATCTACAATCTTGGCTCTCTCTCTCTTCTTATTCGGGAAGAAATTCTCTGCTCACAAAACAGCGTGGCCTTCTCATGGATCAGGGGCCATACAGGGGTGGAAGGGAACTCTTTGGCGGACTCCCTCGCAAAGCAAGCTGCTGCTTCCTCTGCCACCCCCACCTACTGGGAAGCCTCAGACATCTCTATTAAAACCACGATTCACAGTACCGCCATCCAGTTGTGGCAACGCGAGTGGGAAGACGGAGACTCCGGAAGAGCGACCTACCAATACTTTCCAAACATCTCGTCCAGACTTCAAAACAAGAACTTCTGCGCCAACTTCCATAACACACAGCTCCTGACAGATCATGGAAATTTCCGGCAATACCTACATCGATTTGGACTTAGGGAACATCCCTATTGTGACTGTGATGACATCTCCTTACAGAATGCCACTCACTTGATCTTTGACTGCACCAAACACGACAATCACCGGATTAATCTGGAAAGAGTAACGCTAAAAAAGGGCTTCAATTGGCCCTGTCCACCACAAGCTCTCGTGGAAGATCCGGATATTTTTGCAGCCCTAGAAAAATTCATCCGCGCTACCGGCGCACTGGACCCTACCTTTAACTAGTTCGTCCTACTGTTATTGGACCTTTTGTATGTTTATTACTGTATTAATGTTTGTATGTTTATTACTGTATTAATGCACCCATTACGCCTTACTTAGTGTTTTCCTTGTCATCTTTTTTTCAACTTGTAACTTATGTATTCATTGTATATATTTTGTATATTATCTTTTGTTTGGTTAATAAATGCGATGCAGGTGCTCATGAGTCTTCCTCCTTCACCATCTATCCTATCTTACTTTTTCTTCACCTCCCGTCTTCCTCAACTCTTCTCATCTTTCCTATCCCCCCTTTCACACCCAGGCAATACCTATGAGTAGTCCTGGGTATTCATCCCCTTTGTGCTACTGCTACTGCAGAAACTGCAGAATCCCATTCGAGATTGTGAATTACAATTGTCATCTGTCTCCTGAGAAATACGTGGAGTAGGTCCACTGAAATACGACTTTTCCAAATGCTCCACTCGCGTTTCTAAATCCACTAACGCCTCGTCTAAATTCGTAACCCATACCTGAAGACGATCCAAACGTGAAATAAAATTATCCAATTTATCATTCAGACTGATTCATTTCGATCAAGGCTACCAAACCCTCTTTCATCTCAAAGTCGCCTTCTAACAGTTTGTCAATATTTAAATTACTAAAACCCTCGAAGAGACGAAACTTTCTTCTTTGAGGATCATAATCTATCGGAGAACTTCCGGGCGAAAAAATCTTCCGCTTTGAAGCCATAAAAAAATTTTACCTGGAAAAAATACGAAAATAAATACGCAAAACAGGTTAGCAACAGGTCGTCGTAGCCAGTCAACACGAAATTAACCCAGAAGAGAGTAGAATCCAAGGTACTTTCAATACTAAGCAACACTGCAAACCTCTTTAAAAAATACGAAAATAAGAAATATGCAAAACATGTTAGCAAAACAGGTTTGTCATAGTCAATACCAAATTAACCCCCCCCCCAAAATCTTTAAAATGTGGGAACAAATTCGTGTGATTCGAATAACTCATGAAAAATCACAGTTGTCCTTTAAAATTAAAAAGCCATTTTTACTTTTCCGACTTATGTATACCACTTCAGTTTCGTGCTTCCTCCTTTCCACCGTGTCATCTTCGATTTGGAGTGTTTCTCTTTGTAAATGGTTCAAAAAAAAATGTTATCCCAGGAGTCTAAATGGATCCCATCCCTCCGAAGGTTTGTGTGGAAAGACTTCTCGTCTGTTAGTTCCTCTTCGTCCTTTCGTTGACTCTGTACGTACTCAAAGTGAGCTGCAGCAAATTTTAATCAGTTAGCATAAACATGTTGATGTTTTTTGTTATATATTCGACCTTGAAATTAACAGGGTCAGTTGCTTCAATAATTCGGAAAAATCATCTTCATCTGGGCCAGATTTCCTCTTTTAGTCCAACTGGAATTTGAGTTTCATTCACGTATAGAACACGTTGCCCGAAGTCCTTTATTTCAAATGACAATCCTTTTATTCCATCTAAACTGTCCTTGTCCTTTCATTTTTCAATGCATTACGTTTCGTAATTGAAGTGACGGATTTCCGCACAGGCGTTTGTCTATCCTTGTATATCACTCCATGTTTTTAAAGTTCTGTTGAGCTGGGACAACGTGGAATGAAAGTTGGAGTGGTAGCATTAATCATTTTAAAGTGCTCTTTAATCCAATCGTAGAAATCTGGCAAGTCTACATTATAGCCATCCTTTATATACGATTGCACTGCTCATATTGCAAATCGTGCATTGAATTTATGCGTGTAGAATGATGGTGTCTTTTTCCATTATCAGTTTCTATAAAACGTCATTTCCTTACTAATTTGATGATGCTCGGCAACTTTCTCGTTTATTTTTTCCGTATTTCTCAGTTTTCGAGATAGGAACGCAAACTTCCAAATTCTACCTCTAGGGAGCGCCACCGTCATCTCTTCTGGTAGTGTACGGTCCTTCGTCGTGTCTTCTGTATGAAGCGTGCAATGCAATAACAAACCCATTAAGTGCCACAGAAAGGTGGCGAGAGTTAAAAATATATATATACAGCGTAAAACAAGTACAGTGGTATATCACCATCTTCACATCATATGTCACAGCAGAGTCCGTGACATGTCTGCTTCATACATTGTTTCAGTGGCGTGCCGTGACATTTGATGACAGGGAAGCTGTGTTTCTGTAAGAAGCCGACTTCCAGGGGCAATCAGTTAATTGCGCGTCAGTGATGGTCTAGGGCAGTGGTTCTTAACCTTTTTATGGGGGTGGTCCGTTCGGATATGTCGGGCCCCGTCCCTCACCACCCGGTCGCCCCATTGTGGGCCTGGCCGAACCCATAATGGGCCTTCTAAAAGAGGCCCTCTTAGTGCCCACAGGGCGGAAAGAGTTAAAAAAAAAAAAAAAAAAAAAACCTTTTTATACTCGCGGCCCACCAAATATTTCATAATTTTTTGTGACCCCCATTTTTAATAATAATTTATATTTGATAATTTATCTATAATAAATTGATTTTTTTATTATTGCTTTATTTTTTATATAATAAATGTAAATCATAACTTTATTATTTCATTATCTATTTAAATAACATTCAAACTTCACAATTAAACATGAAAACTCATTAATTTTTAACAGAAAATAAAATAAGAAACATGTCGATAAATCGATCCAATGTCGATGCTAAAACTAAACTAAAACTAAAACGCCCACTTGTCGTAAGGATTTTGCATAACTTTTGCAAAAATATTTAAATTTTCAAAGCCTACTATTTTTCCTAATTATTTTTAAAATTCCAAGCATTAATAGTTTCTTAAAATTGCTTTGGAATAAAAGAAGTAAATACTGCGGTGTAAGTAGCATATTTACATTTATTTCTTCTGTACTAACAAAGTTGTATGTAGGAAGAAATACAAAATAAATAAATAAAAACTAAATAGGAAAACTTTATCTTTCTTATTTCACTTTTCAATACGATATTCAAATTATACATCAATTTTCTTTTTATTATATTCCGAAGGAAATTTTGCATAATTTGGCGGCCTCCGGAAAACTTCTTATGGACCCCCAGGGGCCGTGGCTTCCTGTTAAGAATCACTGGTCTAGGGTCCATTCGTATTCATTTGTTCGATAAGCCAGTAAAAACTGTGGACTTCTCTAAATGTATTTTTAATATCACAATTACATTCTGAATCGCTAGCCACGATATAAGGGCTAAAATTAAAAATAAATTATAAAAACTTACTCGGTGAAATAAAATGTGCGATGGATATACATACCTGGTACAATGTATTGTTCGATTGTATTAATATACTTTTAAAGAAAATTATAATTAAAATATAGCTTTGTAAAGAAACGTACATAAAAATAACATAAAATATTCTTTACTTTTTAAATCTTAAAACAATCCACTTAGTCAAATATCTCGATACGAGTAGCTAATGGATGGAACTAGTGACGGTCCAGGTAGGTGTGTAGTGAGTGTGTGCGTGCCAAATCCCGAGGGTGCCGATACCGGTCAATGTCAAATGCCTCTTTTGTCGCATCACTAGTATATCTCAAAGGACGCCACAGGGCTGTTGTAAATTTTAAACGTTTCTCACCGTAGCCTGTAAAAATCTAACTATGTTAAACTTAATAGTCACTATTCGTTTTAATACCAGGTGTACACGGAAATCAGTTTCCCACTGTACTGAGCGAGTGATTGGTTCTGTTAAGCTTTTGTTGAAGTAAAATTCTGGCTCTTTCAACAGGGTTTTTATTTATGTCCCCATTCCCTAATCTCTTAATTATTTAGTCACTTCTTAAGTAGAAATAAGTCGAAACCAGTTACTTTGTACCTGAATATCTGTAGTCTTGGGAAAACAGTAAAAAGACAAATTTTTATGACAACGGATATATAAATCGTAAATTTAAGGAAAATAAATTCTAGAGCTTTTTTTTTGTACCATTGTATGTACTGTACGTCTCATTCATTAAATTTGGTTGTAAATGATGCTGCCAAAGTAACAGTTAATTTTTAACACTGTATTAGAATTGTACACGTTTTTTCTGCATCCCCTTTATTTCTCTTATCGTTTTCGAAAATTACAAAGAATTGGAAAAATAACTATTAATTAGTTATTTTTCCAATTTAATAATCTATTAAAGATCTCGCGGGCCGGATAGAAACTTTTCGCCAGCCGTAGCTGGCCCGCGGGTTGCCGCCGTTGATCTAGTCTGCTCGTGATTCACATAATCGGGCGAGGGTGGCCGAATATCTAGCAGGCGGCTAACAGCCCACAACCACTCCGGGATATAAAGTCGCGTACTCTTTACGCGTGTGTCGCTTCTACCAGCTAAACCGTGACGTTTGTGCTATGTAAAGCGCATGCGCCAATGCCTATAATCTGGCTGCTTGGAAGTTGACAGGCAGGCGGATAACAGCCCACAACCGCTCCGGGATATAAAGCTGTACTCTTTACGAGTGTGTCGCTTCTACCAGCTAAACCGGGTGAGGTTGGTGCACTGTAAACCGCATGTGCTAATGCCTGTAAGGCCCTATATAATCTGGCTGATTGGAGACTGACCCGGTTTCGACATTCCTTCCGCCACCGAATTATTCGAATATACAATAGCAATCTTATCGTTTTTTTCACATGTAGTATAGAAATTTGTAAAAGATACATAATGCAGTTATAATAAAATATTAATTTTAATTAATTCAAAGTACATTAAAATATGAAAATTTATATTTTATAAAATTCAAGGGAAGGTCATTGAAAGGTGGAATCGGCGCTTCCATCGCTTCCAATGACGGCACGCCACTGCATTGTTTTGTGTGTTATATATTACATAGGCACCAAATGAAATAAAAATATTCTTATATATATATAACAGTGTGATATACGTAAATACTCCTGAAAAACATGTATTAATTAACATACGTATACTCATTTTAATTCTTTAATACAGATCGAATTATAGTAATCATTTTATCAAAATGCACTTTAATTTTTTGAAATAAAATTGTGCGCAATAATTGGAAAAAATGATGATAGAACAAAATTGTTAATATTACAATTACGGTTATGCTTGGGTAATTCCAGATTTCGAAAACAATGATTTAAAAAAAAAAAAAAATACGACCAGCAGAGATTTTTAAGAACTAATCTAACGTTACGCATTTCATTGGTGATGCGAACTACCGACGTGGTTCCTCGAATAATTTTAAACCAAATCAAATTCCCACACCAGAAACAAAGTTTGTATGTAATTCCTAGTGTATCGCGATTCCTCGTCCGCCATGAATGGCCAATGTATAAAATTTCTACAGTTTTTAATACATAAAACAAATATAAAAAAAGCAATAAATTTATAATAATTTAAGACGAACAAGTCAGCAAGTTACGCACGGAGGGTTATTGTTTTCTCTGACTTGCTAAAAGTGAATATAAGTATTTAACATTCGTTTAAAAATTCAGACGACGTGAAAGTTATTTTCACAGCTGTGTAAACTATCCGGATATCATGGATCAGTTTTTAATCGGTATAGAACGTGCTCTGAACGGAACAGGTGAGTAACTTACAGTACTTCGTAATTTGCTGTAGAAAAATGATCTCGCTAGCGATACATAAGAGTACGATTTCGAGTGCTCGCGTTACTCGGATACCTAATTTGTATCGTGAAACACGAAACGGGCTTCGTTGTTAGGTATAAAATTTCATTTCCGCCTTTCGGTTACTTTTAGCAACATAATCATTATTAGTTAGTTTACAGTCATAGAGGAAAGTCGACAATTTACTATATCCCCTTTTTAACTATTGTTCGACTCGAGTAGGTGTTTTATTAACTTATCTGCGTAAACGATAAATATTTATTATCCTCATCTGTAATGGTTTATCAGTTCTAATTTAACCTTTATCAATCTCTCTCCAATACCTTGTGACCTCTCTTCCGTAACGTATTTAAACTCTGAGCATGTCGGATACATCCTTTTAATTGTTCAAACGTTTAAACTATAATAAGGTGAGTTGTTTGTAAAATTATTCAAACGTTTTGGATTTTTGCAAATTTTTCCATTTTTAAACGCAATTTTTGCAGTGAAAATGAATAAAGAAACGGTAACGAAAGTTATAGCACTCTTCTCCCTGTTTGGGGTAACGTTCTTGTTTTGTATGCTGCCCCTTCTGCTTACCAGAATTGCCAAGAAACAAGCTAACAAAGGTAAAAGGAAATTCTGCGAGAGGATTCTCAGTTGTCTCAACTGCGCTGGTGGAGGAGTTTTTCTAGCAACGTGCCTTCTCCATCTCTTTCCTGAAGCTAAAGAACAAATGGAAGATGTTTTACTCGCCATGAATTTCAAGACGGAATTTCCTCTTTGCGAATTCGTCATGGCTTTCGGATTTCTTCTAGTTTTGGCTACTGAACAGGTAAGTTAACAATAAGCATTATTTCATTTGATTCAAACATTCGCAATTGACACGTGATAATACAAACCCTTCTGTATACAAACCCTCGAAAATTCATTATTTAACTTTTTATCGTTAGTTAGAAGAGGCAGAAAGAAGTAACTAGCAATAACAATTTCCTTAGATAGCTTTATCATTAGAGTTTGACCCTCTTCTATCTCCATCGCTTATAACACCCACTTTCAGATAATCATACCCTATGAATTATTCAAAACTACACATTTTTCAATCATCTTTTATACTGTTACATAAATATTTAGTTTGCATCGGAAATTTTGACAAATGGTTATACTATTAATAAATCAAAATTTATATATTTATTGTCTTGAATCATTACCATACATGCTACCCAATTTCCTACTTACCCAGACTAGAACCTTGTCCAGATCATTCTTAGCCAAAATTATGAATATCAATTGCAAAAATATCTGTAAGAAGAATAAAGTACCAAAATGAAATATTTAGCTCTCCAATTTTCCTTAATTTATTTACTGTTTTTGGTTAATATCACACTAATATAAATACAGGGCTTATTTTTCTATGCTAAATTGAACTACTTGGCAGCAAGATTATGCATGTGAGGGAAATGTATTTCCTTCCATTCCCCCCTCTTAATGACCACAGAAGGAAAAGGAACCTTTTTATTCAGGCTCAACATGTGTTCAACCACGCTAGCAGTGAGAAACAGAGCCCACATATCCGAGACAGACCACCACCCAAAAAATTCCTGGGTTTGTGGCTCAAATTTGATAGCCTGGTGCCTTAATTGTCTTGGTTATCCAGTCTCCATCTCCTTAATCTACTGTATTGTGTCACTCTACATACCTATACTGTAAAAATTTTGAAAAAAATTTTTTTTACCCCCCTTTTGAAAATCCTGCATGCCAGCCTGCTTGAAGTTCTTACATTCATGAATAAATTAGGTGTTATATAAACTGGGAAAAGTTAACTTATTAAAAAAATTAAAAGGAATATAAATATAATTTTCTGAAGAAGGAATTTTCATCACATACAAGCAGATATCATGTTACATTAAAGCTGAAAGTTCCATTACTTTAGTAATAAAACTTTCAGCTTTTGCATAAAAATATTGTTTATATTAATACTATATTCAAAAAGAATTCTTGCTACAAATTATTTTTTTTTGGTAAAAAAATCAGATGTAACTGAAATTATAATTGCAGGTGCTCATTTGTATAAGCATACCTTATATATTTAACATACATTACTTTAAAGTATTTTTATTCCTCCTTTAAAACTACATGTTTATCATTCAGTTTAGTCTCCTTTATACAATAATTACAAATACTGTGCTTAATGATTAACTGATAGTTTGTTCAGGGCCTATCACAAACCAATAAGGTCCTGGCCGCTATTTTAAACTTAAGTTTTTTAAGAAGCCCAGGAAATAAGTTTCTTTAGGGCCTCCTTAGAGCCCTAAATGTAAAGCCTTACAGGCCTCACATGACCGAATCCAAGATTGCTATAAATATAATATAATAAAGTTTTTTTGCATAATATATTGTTTTATCACAGTTCGAAAAGTTTGTAACTCTGATTTGATATCTGCTATTTATCAATATTTCTTTTTTTTGAATAGACAATGAACCAAATAATATTTTTTAAATCTTGTTTACGATGTAAAATGAATTGATTCTAGATGTATAACACAACTATCAATTTCCCTCTATTTAAGTATTAAATGTCTCAATTTTATAAGCTTTTTATGTGAAGGAAAATATCTGATATTTTATTTATTTTCAGAAAGGTTGAGTCTAAGGCATGCCAAAATATAGTTTAATTGAATTTCTAATAAGAAAAATCATATTTAAAAAAATATTAATATAATAGAATAAGCTCAATACACATTTAAATAGTTTAACCAAGAAATGTAAGTTATATTATCAATGTATTTTGATTCCTAGCCTAGTTCATTATCATTTAAAATTGGAAAAAGAGGAATGATCAATAAGTAGAATAAATTCACTTATATTTGCATACAGCCTACTTTTACGCAATGGTAATAAAGTATAAAATATTAACTAATAGAAACCTTGAGAGATCCTGAACAATCTTCTTATTTTGGAAATAATTACTGATTGTTATAAAATTTTTTCTTCATTGATTAAAATGTTATTATTTTTATAATTTTAACATATATTTAATCAATTATTTTCACTTCTTTCCTTACAAATATAAGGTTAAATAATTTGTAAATTGAGAACAACAATTGTATAAATCTAAATTCATCAGAATAAGAATTTATTTGATACATTTTTAAGAATATTTAGATGTATTATTTTTAGAGTTTCATACAAGTGTTATGCTGTGTGTATGTACTAATCTCTCTTGTTTAGATGATTTTATTAACTTTAGTAATATAAGATGCATGATAAGAAAGTATTACTTTTTGCATAATACATAATTGTTGAAAAAGTTTATTTCAGAAAATAAATGTCATTTTTGTGTGTTGGTTGCTGTTAACAATGTTATATAACATATGACATTCAATTATTATTGAATTAAAATGTATTTCCTTAATTCTTTACATTGTAATGTATAGAAACATATTAATTTCATTAAATGTTATCATAATTACAGCATCCTGTAAATTACTGATTGGTATATTGTCACAATTTAATTTTTAACCATTCCATAATGTCAACAGAATAGGAAAATTGAATTTATCAAAATTCTTTTTTGAACTTTTTGAAAATTTTGAACTATCATCATACTTTTATAAATGAATGAACAAACTATAATCTGAATTTAGTCATTTAGATTTGTAAAATGGCAAATTCAAGGGTCAACTTGATATAAAATCTTATAAACTAACATTTGTTATTTGTATAGATTGTCTTGGCATGGAAGAAACCTAAAAAAGATCCTGAAGGGCGACCCCATTCAGACAGTCTACGCACCATTAGTTACAGTATGAGTGTAGAGGGAACCTCCATCGAAATACCCAACCAACCACCCAATCCATCAAAAACAACTAGGTTTGATCCTAACAGGTCACCCAAGGACAACCAGCAGGATGATCATAACCATGGACATTCTCATCTACCAGACAGTACTGCACAATCAGCCATTGCTTCCTTCCTTTTGGTTCTAGCTCTCTCCATGCATTCGGTGTTTGAAGGATTGGCCATAGGTCTGCAGGATTCAGTAGAAAATATCATTGGTGTATTGGTTGCTGTACTGATGCACAAATGTATCATAGCTTTCACACTGGGTCTCAACTTGGTCCAGTGCCAATTTAAATGGACAACTGTCATTGTCTCCACCTTAATATTTGCCATCATGTCTCCTCTAGGGATCAGTATTGCCATTATAGTTACCAGTGCAGCTAAAGGCTTGGGTGTCAACTTGGCTAGTGGAGTATTGCAGAGTTTGGCAGCAGGTACCTTCCTCTATGTTACATTCTTTGAAGTTCTTCCCCACGAATTGAATACCAATAGGGATCGTATATTAAAACTGTTATGCATCATCATTGGTTACTCTATCATGACACTAATGATTTACTTTATGCCAGCATAAATCTGATATTCTGATAAAAATAATAAATTATTTATTGATCTTAATGTAAACAGTTTTCTGTGTTTGTTCTTACAAAAGTACTACATGAATTTTGTAATTATTACTAATATTTTTGAACTGCAATAAAAATTTGTATTCATATCACTGTAAACTGTTAAAGATAAAATAATTGTTCAATGTTTATAAAATGACATTTTATAATTTACACCTGAAATTTTTACAACCATATAAACAAACTGATTGGACAATGTTTAGCATTCATTTTTTTGTTTTGCTAAACCAGTCAAATATACCTAGAGCTGACCTGAAAGTATGCAACGAATTGTGAATTCCTTCAGCAAGCAAAATTAGTGAACCTGCTTCAGCCATTAAACCTGCTTCTCTAAGATCTGCAATGACTTCATTTACTAAATTTGGTTTATTTTCTTCATTCACCAGAAGAAATTCTATTAAAGGTTGATACAATTCAGTTCCTACTACTTTAGTCACTAGATGGTTATTCAAGATGAGTGAAAGCAATTCATTGTCGTAATCATCATTAGTAATCTAAAATTAAACATGTTAAGTTAAAACTCTAGGTTTATTAAGGAACAATAGTGCTTAAAAAAATTACTCACAGGTGAGTGTTGGGATAAAATGATCATTGCTGCATCTTGAATCTCTTCCACTTTTGTAAGGATACTTGCTTTCAGAGTTTGCAATAAATTTCCTCTTTGTTCTATAAATTTATAAACTGAAAGGCAGCACTAAAAAGTAAATTAGTGATTAGTAATTAATAGAAAATCATAATTTACTACAAAATTTGAAAAGTCAAGCTTTTACCTCTCTACTCAGTTCATTTTCAGTCATAGCTTCTTTTAAAAGATTAACAGCAATGACAGGAGCCATGGAATCAGAATTATTAGCAGTAGTGGTGATTAACTGTGCCCAAGAATTTATTTCTGGTTGTCTGAGATACAAAGTTGTAATGCAATTGATGTAAAAATATCCAATCCATTAATTAAATTTATATTAAATAAATTATATTAGCAGACCCAGAACTTACTTGGAATTTGAATTAGGAAGAGTAGGCCAACATTTCAATAAATTAGCTAAGGTATTTAACTGATCTGTCCTTTCTGATATTTTAAGTAAATGATCAAAAAGGGCTTGTCTTTTCTCATTATTAGAAATTTGATCTTCATTTATCTGAAAATGACATAAACATGAAATTATCACAAGTTTTTCATTGATAACATTCCAGATGCTGTTATCAATGGTGGAATTCAGTTAATTTGCACAGATTCCTAAAATATCTCTAGTTTAGCAAACCAGTTGTTAAAATTGCACTTGTAATATTTATTTAAGAAATTTATCACAAAAGTTTGCATTTGTGTAAGATTGTCAACTTTTGTTCTGTTTCCAGTCTGTATCATTCTGTTAAAAAGAGAAAGACTACACAATAGAGCAATAAGCGTGAGTGAAAACTCATTGCTGCTCAATTGACATTTTCCACTCAATTCACGAGTACAAGTGATAAGCTGCACAAACACAATGTTTGTGCACTTGAATGCAGGACAATAAATACATTTAGGGGAAAATTTTGCATTTCAATATTAATACATTGATTTCTATTACTGGACAGTACCAGGTAAGAAGGGGTAAGGATTAATCACATGGCTGGTTATCCTCAGATAAAGTGAAACAAACTACAAAAGAAGATGCCAATCAAGAGGTAATATGGAAATATCTTCAATCATAGTTTAAATATCCCTGACAAAAGCAATAATAAAATATTTCCTAACAACTTTTTATTGTTAGAAAATATTTTAATCAATCGTTAGATAATGTTAATTAGTTGTCATTCAGATACTCGCATTTTTAATATTTCTTATAAGATGTTTTATTATGTATTTTAATTTATTTTTGCTACTAGCATTATTATTTTGTATATTTTTTCAGGATGAAGGGGGCATTGGGGTGAAAAAATACTGTAATACTGACAACAGTTAACTTTCATTATTTAACAATGAAAGTTAAAATTTATGCCATTTGAAATAACCAAGAATAACTAGAACAGAGGTTAAGACTGTACATACAGAGGTCATACAGAATTCACTTGGATTTAGATTAACATGACATCATTCTTCCAGTTGTTCATTCCAGCAGAGAACTAATTCTGTGATTCATATCACTAATCCACTTGAAAATTACATTAGATGCAGAAAGGATGTTAAAATAATCCAGCTATTAGACTATTGATTGGAATCAGCTAACTCCATTCTGTTCAAATAGAAAAAGTTAACTTGGTTTAACTCTCCTTGTAATGTACAGTAAATGTAATAATACAAGATTCAGTGTAAACTTATAAATATTGTCTTTTATACTTAAAAACTGGTTCACTGCACTAGTGACTGTTTTAAATTGAATCCCATCACTGGCTATCATCATACCCAACTCTTAAAGAAACCTAAATGAACATAACTGACATTCAAACATCTGTTGAAATTCAAATGTAGAACAGGTGATTTTAAATTCTGAACAAATGATTAAATTCTTAGTACATTTTTAAATCTAAGATTTAATTGTTTGTTTGTAATTCAATTTGAAATTCTATAAAATAACTGACATTTGAACTTCTAAATACATTCAATTAGTTTTCTTTGAAAGTTCTATCTGAAGCTTCGAATTCTAAAAACATTAAAGAGGTCAATTTTACTTATAGTATTAATGATGATAGCATTTGAAATATTATAATATAATGTGGGGTCATAACTTGAAGATGAAAATCAAGTGTTCTACTCACTTCTATACCTTCCCATGCTGTAGCAACTATAGCTTGGGTTCTAAACAGCAGCAACAAATCCAAATCTTCAATATCTAAATTTGTAGTCTAAAAAAGAGAAAAAATATTAAAATATTTGGCCAATTTAACAAAAAAGAACATTTTATCTTTCATGTACCTTTTCTAATAATTGAAGTACTTTCAATCGTATCTGTACGGAAACAGATGTATCTGAACAAAATGGTCTTAATAATTCCAGGACTATTTCATCTCCTATGAGCTCTTCACTGTATATAAAAGCAATTTAGTCATGCACCTAATAAACTGCTTTAGAAAAAAAAATTTACCTGTTTTCTGCGAAACTTTTCAATATGTTTTCTAAAACATTTAAAGGTTGAAGATTTTGTAAACTAGGATGAAGGCTAACCTCTGGATTTCTGAAAAAGTTTTTTTATGTATAAACACACAAACACACATATATATAAAACTACAGTACATAAAGAATTCTGACCTCAGCTGTTCAGTAATAAGGTGAATACCTTCTGTATATATATCCAATAATTCCCATGATATGTGAGGAAGGCACATGGATAGTAACGTTTGTAAAAACGTCAAAGGATGATTTTCAATAACTGCACGTAGTAACATGGACTGCAACTAAAAAATTAACTGATTTCAATTAATCATACTTGTCAAAATTTAAAATATATGCCATTGTATTTCATACTTTCAAAGATGAAGATCGAGAAAGATCAAATTCGCGAGCATATATCCTGTGGCTAGGATTTTCAGAATTCACTAAACCATCTAATGCACCATCTTCTATATTCTGTAGATGATGGATATTATTTTGGATCTCATTGTGTATCTCTTTCCATTTATTTCTGAAAACAGTAGTACAGGTATTATTTTAGTAGTTTTATCCTAAAATTTTATTTATGAAGCAGAAATCATATCCATTTTAAATAACAATTCATCTATATGATAAAAGGTAAGGACTGAATATGAAATATTTAGCATAAGAAGAATGAGGAGAGGGTGCAAAAACTGGGAAGTGAGATAATAAAAGAAGGAAAGGGCAAATTCTCATGCTCGGCTTGCATATTTAGTCGCATCTCTAGATTTCCTCTAGATAGAGACAGATTCTCCCAAAAGAATACCTTAGCATGTAGAGCAAGCCAATTGCAGTCTGAATCCATAAAACTTATATTATAATAAAATATATAAAACTTTAAAATTGAACAAAGTAGCAATAAATAAAATTTAGTTAAAATTGTTCAGTTTTTAATACAGAAATATCTTTTACAATAATTACTTTTCACCAACATCTAATAATATGAGTTTATTTTTTCCATAAAATCAATCATACTTTAAATAACTAACTTATATTAGCAAAAGCCAATTTCTTTGGACTCAAAGCTGCACTTTGACAGACTGTGTGTGATGCTCTACATAACTCCTTTACAAAAACTACCAAATTATGCTCTTCTCCATAACACTATTATAAGTACTGGTATAATCAGGAAAGTAGCTTAAAACAGTTAAAATTATCATTATGTAAAAATTTTCATTTATTTTGTATTTAGTCCCAAAGAAAATGTGGACTTAAAATGTGTAGTTTATACTTTTTTCTGAATAATAAGAATAAAATGAAATTTAATTTGAAATGAAGTTTTCAAATTAATTTAAATCTTCCTTATATTTCAATCTATTCAATTATAAATTGAAAATATTAAACATTTCAGACTGATCTAGTCCAACATTTAACTTTGTAAATTAAAAAAAAAAATTTTTTTGTTTTTTTTTTGTAAATTAATTAAAATTTTGTAATTCTGTACTTAATATGGTCATAATATATTTTTAACATTTAAATTATAATTATCACATTACAATTCATGACTCAAGACATTTGGATAGCAAATTATGATTGAGAAGAAAATCATTTTATATACATAAAAACTAAATTTTTTATGATTATTATTAGAGGAAATCAATATGTTCATCCAACTTTTATATTTTAACCTACATTTTCTTGTTGTGTTTCCCTTTAAGTTTCTAACTAAAAGTATAAAATAATTTGAAAATAAACAATGAATCAATTAATAATTACTGATATATAAAGTCATCGAGCTTATTATTTGCAAGCTGTAATATAATTTCAGATTGTTAACATTTGAAAATCACAAATCCCAAAATAAATTTTATATTTATTTAATTATGAAATACAGCATATTTTATAAACTAAAATAGCTACATAACATAACAGATAACATATAACTACATTTCTACAGTTAACTTAGTTTATATATAATTTATTCCTATGTTTATATCATAAATTTTTATTTTAATTTAGTAAATTATAATATTTTGAAAGTTTAAAAATAATTTGGAAAATAAAATTCATAAATTTACTTTTCATCATCTGGGTCCATTTCATCAATTCGTTTCTTACAGTACTTTAATGATTTTTCATTAATCTTGATACGACATCTTGTGGAGAGCTAAAAGTTTTGAAACATTTTTAAGAATTTCTAATAATTACATTCATTTATTAAAAATTCTATAGGAAGCATAAATATAATGATTTTTTCAAGATAAAATTTAAATGATTTCTATTTCTGTATTTTTTAGGATCCCTTAAATGTTTATAATAGAGAACTAACAGAAACCAAAAAAAATATTTAAGTCTTACATTTTCAAAAGCTGAAACACTGAATGTTATTTTGTTAACGAACTCCAGAAAATCATAAGCAAAAAACTGCTCGAAGTATCTGCTACATGCCTCGTAACGATTTATCCAATCGGACTAAAATTAAAATTAATATTTAAATTATCATATCGATTTCTGAATTAACTTTTAAAGGTACTGTGTTTTCTCAATTCTAATGCACACTTTCTCTTTAACTTTTCTGGTCTCAAAAATTAGGATGTGGATTAGAATCAGGCACAATGTTGACTTAATGCAACCTTATTTGCATTGTTTGCTCTTCACTCTGCTTGGCAATTTGTGTGTATTATGATATCAGTATAAACATGGTATACATCCTTATCACTACTTTGGTTTTGGAACAGTTTGATGGTTTTTGAACTGTAGCAAGCCAAATCTTCTATAAAGTTATGTTTAAACAGAGAATTTTCCACTAAGCTGAAGAATATGTATATACATACTTCAGTGTGATACTATATATCTGGTAAATTTCATGCTTCTGCATACTAATATGAAATCTCACTATTAAAATGTTGATTGTATGGTAATTTTGACTGTGATTTTGTATTGGTTCACAGATCCTCTGTACTGATAATGGAGTCATAAATGGATATATTCAAATACATTTGAAAATATGGACTTTGTGAAGTCCTGTAAACATAAAAATAAAATTCTTTTATTTGTGTTTAAATGCATTAACTTTCTGTGACTGTGTTTTCACTATATTTGCAAGCTAATTTTTTTGGATTTTGACATCTGTAAAATTGGTGCACATTAGATTCAGTGGCACATTAGAATCTAGAAAACATTGTATTTATAAAAAAATTTTCTTTTAAATGTATACATAACAATTTATTTAAACTAATTTTACATAATAACTATCTAAACCAATTTATTTTAAATTCATACAAGTTTATTAAGTGGCAGTAATAAAATATCATAATAATAAATCTGAATATTTTTTGGTTATCAATACTGCTTAAATGATTTTACAATAAAAACTATTTATTAATAAAAATTTAGAGGATAAACACAAGAGGAAAATTTCTAGTCATTGAAATTCTACATAATTATCATTATTTTCTTATAATATAATTCCTCAGCAGTTAAAAGTTTTATTTCTATTTTGTTTAATCATATGATACGTGGATTTTTCTATTTATCTAGAACATTTAAAAGCAGAAAAAATGAATTTAAAAATAATGTCCTAATTAATTATGTCAAATCAGTGGGTGATTCTACAATTTCACATTTAAACATTAATTAGTATGTCAAAATTTTTTTCAAAATACTATAATTTAGTTCAGTTAATAATAGCATAATTATAAGAATAAACTCAAGTTATACAACAGTCGGTTTAATAATAATTAGATTATTTACAAAATTATCATAATAAAAATATTTTTTTAACAACAAATTCTGATTAAAATACAATTTGAATTTACTTCAAATCTTTTAATAATTCTTTATTAAGAGATTTAAAGTAAATTCAAATCTCATTTCGATCTTATTCAAAAGTTAAGACATTATAAATTTGTAATATAATGAATTTATTCTAGAAATTTGTTAATTAAGTGCTGCGTGTAAAATTCTCATAAATTAAGCCATGTTAGAAAGAATTTACTTGTAAAAATATTTCATAACAGTAAAATTTTCATAACAGCCTATAATATATCTGCAATAATTCAACATAAAGAAGATATCACTTTTTTTATAGACTAAATAAATTTATCTCATTTTAAAAAAACAGACTCAATTTTATCAATTCGTAACTAATCAATTTAAACACAATTTAAAACTAATTTATCAACAACACAATTTTAAAAAATATTATTATTATTATTATGTTGGGTTAAGTTAGATATACTCGGTTAACACCGGTGGCTAAGTACTATGCCGGACCAAAGTCAAGGCATAGTAACCAAAACAGAAATTAAAGAAGTATATCAGTGTGTGTGTCTGTATTCAGGAATTTTCTCACAATATGACATGTATTCAATATAGTGGCCTTCTGTAGAATGATGTATGTGTTTCTATTCAATTCTAATGTGCCCAGGCTTTTGTGTAGTGTGTGTGGTATGACACCTGTAGAGGAGAGAACAACAGGTACAATAAGCACCCTATCCATCCTCCACAGATGCCTTATTTCCTGGGCGAGTTCTGTGTACTTGCTAATTTTTTCAGTGCATGCGTTTTGTATATTGTGAGTGTTTGGAATGGATATGTCTATAATGTATGTGATTTTATTGTGTTTGTCAATGAGTGTGATGTCTGGTCTGTTGTGGTAAATTGTTTTATCTGTGATTATGGCTCTGTCGTAGTACATTTTGTGCGTGTTGTTTTCCAATACTGTCTGTGGAATGTATTTGTAGTATGGTTCGTGGATGTCTGCTAATTTGTGTTTCTTTGCAAGCTCTTGGTGTATTATATTTGCTACTTGATTATGTCTGTGTAAATAATCTGTCTGTGCCAAGAGCTTGCAACCAGAGGTGATGTGTTGTATAGTTTCTGGCATGATGTGACATTTTCTGCATGTGTCATTTGTGAGTGTTGCATCTTTGAGTATGTGTTTTCTGTAGTTTTTAGTATTTATGACCTGATCCTGTATGGCAATCATGAATCCTTCCGTCTCCCCAAAGAGGCATCCCGAGCTAACCAGCTGTTTGACGCAGTTTTGTCAACAAAATCCTGGGCCAGATCGTAAGGATGCCTGCCATGGAGTGCCTTTCGAGCCCACGATTGCTTAATGGTGTCTATGCTTTTTATATGTTGTGTTGTGTCCATATGATGTGAGTGTAAGTTTAATGGTGTGTTATTCGAGTCTGCTAGAGTTACTGCTTTATGTAATTGTGATGTTTCTTGTTTTTTGTAGAAAAACTCTCGCAGTGACTGTATTTGTTTGTAGTGAAGGTTAACTATGTCAATCAGGCCACGTCTGCCATCTTTACGTGGAAGGGTTAATCTTTCTGTGGCGGATTTAGGATGATGTTGTTTATGCTTAGTAAGTGTTGTTCTTGTTTTCCTTTGGAGTTGCTCAAGATCAGTGTGAGTCCAATGTATAACTCCAAAAGAATATGTGAGTACTGGGATGACATATGTGTTTATTGCTTTAACTGTGTGTTTTGCATTTAATTGTGTTCTGAGAATAGCATTTAACCTACTTTGGTATTCTTTAATTAATCTTTGCTTTATTTGTGTATGTTCTGTTAGTTTGGCCTGTTGGAATCCTAAATACTTGTAGAACTCGCCCTCTTCCATGGATTCAATAATGTCTCCATTTCCAAGTGCAAAATCTTCTTTCTTCAGGATTCCTTTTTCTATGTGAAGTGTTTTGCATTTATCTAGGCCAAATTTCATTTGTATGTCCTTGGTGTATGAATGTGTGATTTGTAGGAGTTGATGAAGTTGTTTTTGTGTGGATGCATAAAGTTTTATGTCATCCATGTACATGAGATGTGACAGTGTAAACTGTGTTGTTTTTTCGTGTCTGATATTGTAACCATATTGCGTGTTGTTTAACATGTTGGATAATGGGTTCAGGGCTAAGCAGAACCAGAGAGGACTCAAGGAATCTCCTTGAAATATTCCTCGCCTAATAAAAATTTGGTTTGTTTGTATGGAAGTGTTACTAACCCTGAGATGTAGTGTTGTTCTCCAGTGCTGCATAGTGTTTTGAAAGAATGCAATGAGTGATGGATGTATTTTGTACATGTGTAGAATATGTAGCAGCCAACTGTGTGGAACACTGTCGAATGCTTTTCTGTAGTCTATATATGCCATGTGTATGTTTCTGTGTTGTCTGTGTGCTTGCCGTAGAATGACTGAATCTATGAGTAACTGTTCTTTGCATCCCCTGTGGTTTCTACGACAACCTTTTTGCTGTTCTGTTAGAAT